>NC_142808.1:58109195-58225210 GCF_049724085.1 Artemia sp. Qi Xiang Cuo
CCTTCCACGGGATCCGATGGAGAAGGGTGCTTGGGCTTGTTGGCGTTTCGCATGAATCCATTTCTTTCGAAAAGAAATAGATTCAGAAATTACACTTAGAAACAATAGGGAACATTTTCTTAAGACAGTGGAATTCAATTCAGTGTATATAGTTCGCATTTTAATGTAAGTTCATATATATATATATATATATATATATATATATATATATATATATATATATATATATATATATATATATATATATATATATATATATATATATATATATATATATATATATATATATATATATATATATATATATATATATATATATATATATATATATATATATATGTATATACTGGTTTCACACTCTTCATAAATTAGTGTGCACCTCAGAATGTCTCTTATTCTGCCACATTTGGCACGCGCCACCCGGTGTACGAGATTTTAAAAGTGGGAACTCCTTCGGTTAATCATGTAAATCCAGTGATGTGGAACAATTTAGATTTCTTCCTTGTCATATTTAACTAAGTCACTTTTGGAATTTTGCCCAATCATCCTAATAAAAAAGACTGGAAGAATAATGAAGGTACTAAAGTATTGATAAAATCTTGCTTGTCAAAACCATACCAATTTTTATAGAGCAGTGCTGATTTATAGTCTCGAAGGATGTTACACACTGAAATATAGATTTGAATGATTTCTTAGTTTTCATCTTTCTTTTTTATTTTTGTTTACTGACTCATTGTTACTAACTTGTGAAAAAAAATATATATTTGAAGTACCAAGAATAATAAAGGTTAAATCTGAAGGAGAAATAAAAAAAAATTGAAATGAATTTACTGAAAAAATGTGCATTGTCAGTTCAGTATACATATGCTGACTTTTATTACTTAAAATCTTAATTAATTTTTGATTTCTTAAAGTTATTAAAATTAAAACATTTGAAAGAATTTTTTTCAGTAAAGTACAAATTATATTCTGTATTTTAGACAGTATAGGGAATTAGAACCCTACTCATATTCATTTCTGCTCTTTTGAGTATGACTCTATTATTTATTTTAATTTTTGTTTGTTTTGGGTTTCATTTCTTTATTGATACTGATTTTTTGGCAGTTGTATGCTTGGTAGATTATTTGATTCTATTTTTGTTCATTTTTGTTTTAATCGAGTTATTTAATTTTTTTCGAAAAACTTATTTTGTGGACAAAGTGTTTTATAATCAATTTCTGTTCGTTTTATATTGACATAGTCTTTTTCAGGGAGAAAGACCGAACCTCTTCTGAAGTTAAACAATCATCCCTTTCATAAAAAACATTAAATATCCCCCGGGGAAAAAATAAAACCCTTGCCCCTAATCTCTGGGGTTTGTTTCAACCCCAAAAGCCTTGTTATATGATATTTAGACTATTTTGAATATAATAGACTAAACGACGTGTGTGTGTATGGGGGGGGGGGGTAACTGCCCTCCGATCACTATGAATTAAAAAGAGTACTAGAGCGTCTGATTACACAATGAGCCCCCTCCGAAGGACCATGCTTTCTATGAAAATCTTATATGCCCCCAGGCCATAACTTACAACCCTTACCCTGAGGACTTGGGGGGTTTTGTTATCCTCAAATACATAATTTCCAGACCTTTCAAATACGTCAAACAAAATGACTATCTCAAAATTTTGATTGGAAGTGTTTGGGGAAATAATGGGCGTGGGGGTGGAGGCATTTGCCCTCTGGTCGCTTTCGACTAATAAATTAATTAAAAAAAAACTAAGCTATTCCAAGGAAGGTAAAGAGCGAAGTTGAAACTTAATGAATTTTTTTAATGAAAAAAGTATCTTTTCCAATGAAATGACCAAAAAAAGATATTTTTCAAAACCTAGGCAGGAGCAAAAAACTAAGGCGGCAAGAACGTCCTTTCCCCTCAATTACCACCGTTAGAACTAGCACACCCTATGTGCTAGTTCTTCATCGCAGAGTGAAGTTTAAAGGTTCAGTTCAAAACTCTTGATCATTCAAGTTTAATTTTTGGTAGATTTTCAGATAAAAAGTTTTCGTTTTAGTTAATTTTTTTCGCAATAATCTTTTACTTTTAAGATGAGTGGGGGATTTATGAAACTTACTAATAGGATCTGGAGGGGGAGTATATATGAAAGGTATAATAAACCTCCAGTTAGGGGCTTTGGACCATAATTATTGCAATGGTACCGTTTTATGGTTCCAAATTCTTCCAATTAAGAAGTAGTACCAAAAGTGCCGTTATTATTGCTATTAAATTAAAAAAAATGTCCGAAAAATAAGTTTTTCAAAGAAAAGTAAAGGCCATTTCAGAATATACAAATACATTTTAAGATTAAAACTCAAAACGACCAGAAATTACTTTTAAAGAATAAATGAAACCCAAAACGAACAGAAATTAAATAAACAATCATAGCAAAAACATATAACATGTAATAATATAAATGAATAAATAGATCTTAAAGCGATCAATACTTAGATTGAATATGAAAATCAAGCTTAAAACGAAAAAAAATTATTTTCGTATTGAAGTATAAATGAAACTTAAAACGAACAGAAATTAAACAAACAATCAATGCAAACAAACATAAAATGGATATTAATGTAAATTGATAAAAAAATTATAAAACGAGTGAAACTTAAATTGAACATGCAAATCAAGCTTGAAACGAACAAAAGTCATCACAAACAAGAGTTTGGGTATGACCTCCTTCTCTCACTGTAAAAGTCTAAAACCTACAGCGTCATTGGCGCTTTACTGAAAACCAATTTTATGACAAATATTTTCTTCTGTACTCAACATTGAAAATAAACATTTAAATTATAGTAACATTTTGAACTGATGAGCTTTCAGCAATTAATATCATTATACATCAAATATTCAGTTTAATTTATTAGCTCCTTTTAAAGTTGATAAAGACGAATATAGTTTCCCTACAAACAAGTGTTTGGATACTGCCTCCTTTCCTAACTGTAAATAAAAACCAAAAGCCTACTGCGCCCTCTCTGAAGTTTATACGAGTATCCCTTCTATAAGAACCATATATATCCCCAGACTATAACTTACAACGCCTATCCCTGGGCCCTGGGGGTCGTGTCGGCTCTGGAGTTTTAATATCTGATGGTTGAACTATTTTTAACAAAATGATCATCTGAAATTTTATCGGATGGGTTTATCCATCCGATACACCCAAAGGCATGGACGGTGGGAGGGGTGCCCTCTGATCTTTTTTCTTTGTGAGAAAATGAACTACAACTTTTAATTTCCATTCAAATGAACCCTCTCCGAAGTTTATACGAGCATACTTTCCATAAGAACCATATATGCCCCCAGAGCAATACTAACGCCTGCCCCGACCTTGGGGGGGGGATGTCAACACAGGAGTTTTTATTATCTGATCTTTGAACTGTTTTTAAAGAAATGACCATACGTAAAGGAGTTTTTGTTATATCATCTTTGAACTATTTTTAGCAAAATGGCTACCTCAATTTTTTATCAGATGTGTTTGCGGAAAAAGGGCTTGGGAGGGCAGTTGGCCTCTGATCACTTTTGACTCTTAAAAAGGGCACTAGAACTCTCGATTTCCAATTGAATGAGCCCCCTTTGAAGTTTATACGACGACCCCTTCTATATGAAGTGCCTCTGGGAAAATAATAAATGGAGTATGGGGGTAGGCTAGCTGCCCTCCAATCACTTTTCACTGTTAAAAAGTGAACTACAACTTTCAATTTCCAATCAAATGAGTCCTCCAGGAATTTTATACGAGCATCCCTTTCATAACAACCATATATGCCCCCAGGGCATAAATTATAACGCCTACCCCCGGGCCCTTGGGGGCTGTGTCGACACCGGAGTTTTTTGTTATCAGAACTTTGAACTATTTTCAACAAAATGTTTATCTCAAAATTTTTATCTCATGCATTTAGGTCTTGGAGGAGGAGGGGCTAGTTGCCATCCGATCTCTTTTGACTCTTAAAAAGTGAACAAGAACTTCCAATTTCAAATCAAATGAGCCCTCTCCAAAGTTTATACGAGTATCCCTTCCATAAGAACTATATATGCCCCTAGAGCATTACCCATAACGCCTGCCTCCGGGTCCTGGCGGGTTCCGTCGACACAAGAATTTTTCTTATCTGACCTTTGAACTATTTTTAATGAAATGGCTATTATAAAAATTTTATCGGATGGGCTTGGGGTCGCCTTCTATAAAAACCTTATATTCCACCAGGGCATAACTTAAAACCCTTGCCCTGATGTTTGTTGGGGAGTGTCCTCCTCAAAAACATAATTTATATCTGGAAATCAACTACACTGGACCAAATGACTATCTAAAAATTTTGATTAGATGTGTTTGGGGAAATGATGGGCGTGGGGGGGGGGGGTAGTTGCTCCCCAATCACTTTTGACTATTAAAAAGGGCACTAGCCCTTTCAATTTTCCAATCAAATGAGCCTGTTTTGAAGTTTCTACGACAACGCCTTCTATAAAAACCTTATATGCCCCCAGGGCATAACTTAAAACCCGGACCCTGAGAGTTGGGGGGGGAGTGTCCTCCTCAAAAACAAATTTTCCATCTGGAAATCAACTACGCTGAACAAAATGTCTATCCAAAAATTTTGATTGGAAGTGTTTGGGTGAATGATTGGCGTGTGGGGGGGGGGGGGGAATGGCGGGGGCTAGTTTTCCTCCAATCACTTTCGACTATTAAAAAGAGAAATAGCCCTTTGAATTCCCAATCGGATAAGCCTTTTTTGAAGTTCCTACGACAACGCCTTCTATAAAAACCTTATTTGTCCCCAGGGCATAACTTAAAATCCCTTGCCCTGAGGGTTGTGGGGGAGTGTCCTACTCAAAACACATTTTCTATCTGGAAATCAACTTCGCTGAATAAATGGATATCTCTATATTTTGATTGGATGTGTTTGGAGGAATGATGGGCGTTGGGGGGGGGGGGCCGCTAGTTGCCCTCCAATTACTTTCAACTATTAAAAACGGCACCAGCCCTTTGAATTTCCAATCGCATGAGCCTTTTTTGAAGTTTCTACAACAACGCCTTCTATAAAAACCTAGTATGCCCTCAGGGCATAACTTAAAACCCTTGTCCTGAGGGTTGTGGGGGAGTGCTCTTCTCAAAAACATATTTTCTATCTGGAAATCAACTACGCTGAACAAAATGGCTATCTAAAAAATTTTTATTCTATGTTTATGGGAGAATTATGAGCGCGGGGGGGGGGGCTAGTTGCCCTCCAATCACTTTCGACTAATAGAAAAGGTACTAGCCCTTTGAATTTCCAATTGAATGAGCCCCTTTGAAGTTTCTACAACAATGCCTTCTATAAAACCCTTACATGCCCCAAGGGCAATACTTACAAGCCTTTCCTTGAGGGTTGTTGGGGAGTGTTCGCCTCAAAAACATAATTTTTATTTGGATACAAACTACGCTTAACAAAATTGTTATCTAAAAATTTTGATTGGATGTGTTTGGGGGAATGATGGGCGCATGGAGGGGGGGGGCTAGCTGCCTTCAAATCACTTTCGACTATTAAAAAGGGCACTAGCCCTTTGAATTTTCAATCGAATGAGCCTCTTTTGAAGTTTCTACGACAACTCCTTCTACAAAAACCTTATATGCCCCCACGGCATAACTTAAAACCCTTGCCCTGAGGGTGGGGGAGTTTTCTCCTCAAAAATATATTTTCTATCTGGAAATCAACTACGCTGGTTAAAATGGCTATCTCAAAATTTTGATTGGATGTTTATTGGGGAATGAGGGGTGTGGGGGAGGGGGGCTGGTTGCCCTACAACCATTTTTGACTCTTAAAAAGGGCAGTAGAATCTGCAATTTCAAATCGAATGAGCTCCTTTTGAAGTTTCTACGTCGACTCCTTCCATATGAAGTGCCTCTAAAAAAAAATAAATAATAATAATAAAACATTGAAACCGTATGGCCTTTACTATAGGCAACATTATAGCGTTGCCTCTGATATGGCACTTTTGGATGGTAAAATTGATAAAAAAAAAACGTGTAGATATGAGTTTATAGGTTTAAAATGGTTGAGTTTATAGGTAGATATAGGTTTAAAATGAGCCTTCTCGGGATATTATTTTAAAAATGAGTGCACCATATTTGAAAAAATAGTGGATTATCTGAAAAGTAATCATAAGAAGGGACAAATCATGACTGAAAAAAAAAATTCAAGCTGGAATCAAATGCATGATAATATAATTTGAAGTCCAACGCTGTACTAATAGAACCACGCCTCTAATAATTTAATTTAATATATTGGTGTTTGTAGGACTTTAATTGCGTAGCTTATTAAGAGGGCCTGAAGGAGGGGTTTGCGGGAGGTGTTCTTGCAAACTTCTAGTTAAGGGTTTTGGACCATAATTATTACAATGATACCGTTTTATCCTTCCAAGATTTTCCACTTAAGAAGTGGCACCAAAAGTGTTGTTTTCAGTGCTATATCTCAGGTATGAATGGTAGAATTTATAAAAAGTACGTAGATATGAGGAAAAGTTTTCAAATGAGCCATTAAACGAAATTCTAAAAAGTTCTGATAGCCCACTGGCCCCAGCTTTACCATTTGAGACATGGCACCAAAAGTGCTGTTTTTAGTGCCATTTGAAACTAGCAGATGGTGGAATTTAATGGAAGAGCGTAAATATGAGCAATATTTTTTATATGAGCTATCAAAAATTTATGCAAGATGTTCTGGTAGCCCACTAACCCCACCCCTCGAGAAACGGCATAAAAAGTGCCTTTTTTCGTGCCATATGGCACTTGCACACGGCGATATTTATATAAACCATGTACATATGAGAAATAGCTTTTGAATGAGCTAATAAGCATCTCTCTATGATGTTTTAGTAACCTGCTAGGCCAGGAATATAGAAGAAAATACGGCCGATTTAACATTTTTTAACTTTTAGTTACTATGCGCTATGGTTGGCTCTTTAATAGGTTGCAGCTAAGGCTTCAACCATGACAAAGAATTCATTGCAAATTCTCCTCAGAAACTAGTTAACATTAAAATCTGTGAAATTTAAAAGATGGTAGAATTTTTAAAAACCTAGTAAATATAAGCCAAAGCTTATAATTGAGCCATTAAACTTCTATCTACGACGGTATTGTAGCCTGCTTATGTTTGAGTAGCTTACTGATGAGCAGACGATTTATGAAACTTACTAAGGGGGCTGGGAGGGAAGTGTACGGGAGGGGTTCTTATGAACATCCAGTTAAGGGTTCTGGAACATAACTATTACAATGATACCTGTTTTGTACTTCAGAGTTTTTCCACCTAAGAAGTGGCACCATAAGTTTGGTTTTCAGTGCTATATCACATTTACGAATGTAAAATTGATTAAGAAAAGCACGTATATAAGTGCAATAGCTTTCAAATTAGTCATTAAACATCACTTTTATAAGTTCTGCTAGCCCAATAGCCCCAGCTTTTCCACTTGAGACACGACACTAAAAGTGCCGTTTTTAGTGCCAATTGTCTAATTTATATGAAAGACGTGGATATGTGCAATATCTTTTATATTAGCTATAAAAAATCTGTCAACGCTGTTCTGGTGCCTGCTAGTGCCACCCTTGAGAAATAGCAAAAAAAGTGCCATTTTAGTGCCATGTAGCACTTGCAGATGGCAGAATTTATAAAAAACACGTAGATATGAGAAATAGCTTTTGAATTAGCCATTAAGCATCTTTCTATGATGCTCTGGTAGCCCGCTAGGCCTGTTGAAAAAAAAAAAAAAAAAAAAAAAAAACGGGAGACAGATGAGTGCTGCCGATACGAAAAAGAGATTTTCCTTGTTTTTCATGGAGGGAGGCTGTAACTTCCCTGTCAAGGACAAGGTTTTGTCACCTGACAAGGTTTTCGACGGTGTTGATTCCAAAAGTACACTTTTCATTTTGATCTGACGCCATTTTCGAGGGTTTTGAGGCTTTTTTTGAAATCAAAATAAATTTCCTTTCGCAATAAACTTTTACTTTTAAGACGAACCGAAATAATAGTTAACTTTCCTGAGTAAGTGTTAGATGGGAATTTGTTTTTCACTAGCCAGTGTTTTTTCAAAGCGCTTTTTTTAACTTTTGGTTTCTGTGGGCTGGGGTTCGCTCTTTACTAGGTTGCAGCTACCGCTGCAACAATGATACCTTGCCGGGACATGCTTTAAAAAATGACTGAAAAAAAATAACGGATATCGGTACCGATATTCCCGACAATGGCTATCTCACATGCGATACCAATACGCCCGATACTGATACGCGCGATATTGATACGCGCGATACCACATACAACCCTTCCCTAGGGACTATGGAGGACTATATCATCATCAAAACCATATATATTTGACCTTTGAACTATGTTAAACAAAATTGCTATCTCGAAATTTTGATTGGATGATTTTAGGGGGAGGGGGCCTGTAGGGAGAGGGACTAGTTGCCCACCAATCTTTTTGTCACTACAAAATGGCACATACAAATTAAATTCCCTTTCAAATGAGTCATTAAACATCTCTCTATGATTTTCTGGTCATTTGCTAGCCCTTGTGAAAAAAAGGGAGACAGATTAGAGCTACCGATGCAAAAAAACAAACAAAAAAAAAACAATTTTCTTTGTTGTTCAAGAAGGGGGACTGTAATTTCCCTGTCTAAGGTTTTCGACCATGCTGATTCCAATGGTGTACTTTTCATTCCGATCTGACGCCATTTTCGAGGGTTTCAGTTTTTTTTTTTGAAATCACCATAAATTTCTTTTCGCAATAAACTTTTACTCTTAAGACGAACAGAAATAATAGTTATCATTCCTGAGTCATTGTCAGATGGTAATTTTTTTCACAAGGCAGTTTTTTTCAAAACACGTTTGTTAACTTTTGGTTACTATGGGCTGCGATTCGCTCTTTACTAGGCTGCAGCTGCCGCTGCAACCATGAAAAGGCACTAGTCCTCTCAATTTCCAATCGAATGAGCCATTTTTGAAGCCTCCAAGACAAAATTTTCTATAAAAACCTTGTATGCCCCAAGGGCATAAATTACGACCTTTGTCCTAAGGGCTATGGGGGGAGGGTTTTCATCCTCAGAAACATAATTTCAAGACCTTTTAACTAAGTTGAACAAAATGGCCATAGCACAATGTTGATCGGAAATGTTTGGGGATTGGCAGGATGGGTACAACCTTAGCTCTGAGGGTTGTGGGGGGTTGTCATGCTCAAACACATAATTTCCAACTAGGTGCAACAAAATGGCTATATAAAAATTTTGATCGGAAGTGTTTGAGGAAATGATGGGCGTGGGGTGGCATTCGCCCTCTGATCGCTTTTGACTATTAATAAGGGCACTAGCCCTCAACACCCAATATAATGAACCCTTTTTGAAGTTTTTACGACAATGCTGTTTATAAAAACCTTATATGCCCCCAGGGAATAACTTAAACCTTTGCCCTGGGGGCTGTGGGGGGTTTGTCATCCTCAAAGACATAATTTATGGACCTTTCAACTACGTTTAACAAACTGGCTATCTGAAAATTTTGATTTAATGTGTTCGGGGAAATGGTGAGCGTAAGAGGGGGGTTAGTTGCCCTTTCAATTTAAAGTTGTTCGAGTTCTTTTTGAAGTTTCTACGACAACATTTTCTATAAAAACCTTATGTGCCCCCAGGGCATAACTTACAACCCTTGCCCTGTGGGTTGAGGGGGGGGGGGGATAGTCATCCTCAAGGACATAATTTCCAGAACTTTAAACTACTTTGAACAGAATAGCAATCTCAAAATTTTCATTGAATGTGTTTGGGGAAATGGCGGGTGGGAGAGGGGGGCTAGTTGCCCGCCAATCACTTTCGACTAATAAAAAGCACACTATCCCTTTCAATTTCTAATCAAATGAGCCCTCTTTGAAGTTTCTACAGCAACCCTTTCTATAAAAATATTATATATCCCCAGGGCCTAACTTACAACCCTTACCTAAGGGCTTTGGGGGGGGGGGGGGCGGTGTCATCCTCAAAGACCTAATGTTCGGAACTTTCTACTACGTTGAACAAAATGGCTATCTTGGAATTTTGATTGGATGTGTTTTTGGATATAGTGGGTGTGAGACGGGGCTAATTTAGTTTCTACAACAACTTTTTCTATAAAACCTTATATGCCCCTCGGGCAAAACTTACAGCCCTTATCCTGGGGGCTGTGGGGGGGGGGGGGGGTAATGCTCAAAGTCTTAATTTCCAGAACTTTCAACTGCGTTGAACAAAATAGGCATTGAACAAAATAGCTCTCTCAAAATTTTTATTGGATTTGTTTGGGAAAATGGTGAGCGTGAGAGGGGGGTTAGTTGCCCCCTCTCACGGGGCAACTAACCCCTAAGGTTTTATAGAAACGTTAGTTGCCCCTTCGACTTTTAAAAAGGGCTCTTGCCCTTTCAATTTCCAATTGAATGAGCCATTTTTGAAGTTTCTACGACAAAGCTATCTATAAAAAACCTTATATGCCCCCGGGGCATAACTTACAACCCCCTTGCCCTGAGAGGTGTGGGGGTTCTGTCATCTTCAAAGACATAATTTTCAGAACTTTTAAGTACGTTGAACAAAATGGCTATCTCAAAATTTTGATTAGATGTTTTTGGGGAAATAGTTGGCGTAGGAGGGGGTTAGTTGCTCTCGAATCACTTTCGGCTATTAAAAAGGGCACGAGCCCTTTGAATTTCCAATCGAATGAGCCCTTTTTGAAGTTTCTACAACACCACTACCTGTAAAAATCTTATATGCCCCCAGGGCATAACTTACAACCCTTGCTCTGAGGGCTTCGAGGGAGTGTCCTCCTCAAAGACATAATTTCCAGATCTTTCAACTACATTGAACAAAATAGCTATCACATAATTTTGATTGGATGTGTTTGGGGAAATGGTGGGCGTAAGAGGGGTGTTAGTTGCCTTCCAATCACTTTCAACTATTAAAAAGGGCATTAGCCCTTTTAATCTCCATTCGAATGAGTCCTTTTCGAAGTTTCTACGACAACTCCTTCGATATAAAGTGCCCTGGTCTAAAGAAACAAATAAATAAATAATACATTGTGCCAAAACCGTTCTTTACTTAGGCCACGCTATTGCGATGCCTATGATAGTGCTTCATTTTCTTGGTCTTAATAATTACTTAGATGAATTTAGGAGTTTCTCTAGTTAGATCTAGTTTGGACTCCAAAAGGCATAAGAGTGAAACTAGTGATAACTTAGAGACAGAGCAAGTATTAAAATTAAAAATTTAATTAAAATTTTAATCAATTCCTTTGTGAAATGATGGTGTCTTCGTGTGTTTTTCGTTTCGCCCCTCATTGTTTTTGTGCCAATCAAAGAAAATGGCAGTTCAACATCTGGTCAAACAGTTCGTGGTAACGAACTGTAAGTAAGGAGCGACCCGGCTCAACAGTAACCAAAACTCTAAAAAACGGAATTTCGGTACCAATAGATGTATCAAAAGCATTGGCTTTTTATACTGATTTCAAATATATAAATTTCATTAAGTTTAATTGTACCCATCACAGGTTACCAGCCTGAGAAAATTTTCGTGATTTTCAAAAAAAGGGGAAAACACCCATTAAAAGTCGAGTGATCTTAATGAAAATCACGCGATCAGATTCAGCGTATTAGAGAACCCTACTACTGAGGTTTCAAGCTTCTATCTGCAAAAATGTGGAATTTTGCATTTTTTTGCCAGAAGAAAGATATTTTTTTTTTCCGGGGATGATCGTATCTACCCAGTTATCCTAGAATATCGAGAGAGGGCTCATTCAAACGGAAATTAAAATTCTAGTACTGTTTTTGAAGTGACCAAAAAAAATGAAGGGCAACTAGGCTCTCTCCCCCGGCCCTTTTTTCACAAAATCGTCTGATCAAAATTTTAAGATAGCCATTTTGTTCATCATAGTTGAAAGGCTCAATAAATATGCCTTCGTGTATAACATAATCCCCCAGCACAGCCCCAGGGTAAAGGTCTTTAAGTTATAAAATTTGCCCATTCTTTACGCATAGTATTTGTTATTGGGATGTATGCATATATTTTTGGTTGGGGGGGGGAGACAAATTTTCTTCTGGGAGTTTTTCCATGGGAAGGGAAGTTTCCAGGGAGTGAACTTTTCAGGGGAAATTTTACACTGTGGGAATTTGCCAGAATTTTTATACATTTTTCTTTTTTTTTTTGTCTTGCTTTCTCTTTTCCATCTCATTTTTACGCGCGGACTGGTTAAGAGTAATTGTCCGGGTAAATTTATACCGGGATCGAATCGTCTAAAGGATATTTCCGTGGGGAGGGGGTTTCTCCTTGGAGGTGAGGCCAGGTTACCTGGTATTGTTTAAAAAACGATCAGAAATTAAATAAAAAAAACAAGTTTTTTCAACTGAAAGTAAGGAGCAACATTACAACTTAAAACAATCAGAAATTATTACATATATAAAGGGGTTGCCCGCTCCTCAACACCTCGCTCTTTACGCTAAAGTTTGAATTTTATCCCAATTCTTTAAGAATGACTCCTGAAACACAACGGTCGTTTAATTAGAACAATAAGACGCTTTTTTAAAAGTACTAAGAAACTTTAGCGTACAGAGCGAGGTGTTGAGGAGGGGCAAACCTCCTTTATATAGGTATTAATTTCTGTTCGTTTTAAGTTTTAATGTTGCTTCTTACTTTCAGTTGAAAAAAGTTATTTTTTTTCATTTAATAACATGATAGAAATGGATGATGGAGGTTGAAACTTGTAGTAACACATACAGTTCAACATCTGATCAAGCAGTTAGTGGTAACGAACGACCTGTAAGTAAGGAGCAAGACGGGTCAATAGTAGTCAAAGCTATAAAAAATGGAATTTTTACCCCAATAAATATATCAAAAGAATTGGATTTTTATGCTGATTTTAAATATATAAGTTTCACCAAGTTTAGTCTTAACCACGAAAGGTTACGAGCTTCTTAAAATTTGCCTTATTTTCAAAAAAAGGAAGAAACACCCCATAAAAGTCACACAATCTTAATGAAAATTACACCGTCAGATTCAGCATATCCTAGAACCCTACTGTAGTAGTTTCAAACTCTTTTTTTTTTTTCAAGGGGTGGTCGTATCGACCCAGAAATCCTAGAATATCGGGAGAGGACTCACTCGAACCAAAACTAAAAGTTCGAGTGCCTTTTTTAGGTGACCCAAAAAATAGAAGACAATTAGGGTCCCTCCTACGGCCCTTTTTTACGCTGGGGGAATTTGCCAGAATTCTTATACGAAATTCGTCTTATGTCTTGCTTTCTCTTTGCCGACTCAATTTTACGCGCGGAGATGTTAAAGGGGATTGTCTGGCGTAAATTTTCACCAGGATTGAATTGTCTACCGTGGGTAGGAGGGATTTTTCCGTTGAGATGTAGCCATATTTCCTGACAATATTTATAAAACGATCAGAAACAAAAAAAAACAAGTTTTTTCAACTGAAAGTAAGGAGCAACATTAAAACTTAAAACGAACAGAAATTATTCCGTATATGAGAGGGTTTGCTCTTACTCAACACCTCGCTCTTTATGCTAAAGTTTGAATTCTGTCCCAATTCTTTAAGAAAGAGTCTAATTAAACGAACGACTACGCTCGTCTAATTAAAGAAAAGTTTTTTTTAAGTATTAATAAACATAAGCGTAAAGAGTGAGGTGTTGAGGAGGAGCAACCCTCATTACATACATAATACTTTCTATTCGCTTTAAGTTTTAATGTTGCTCCTTACTTTCAGTAAAAAATTTTTTTGAATAACATGATAGAAATGGATGATAGAGGATGAAACTAGTAGCAGCACACACAGTTCAGCATCTGATAACTTCATTAAAGAAGTAGGAAATTTCAAAGATAATTAGATAATTGATGTACTTAATTTGGGGTTTTATACCATTAAAACTAAAATTCCTCTGAGAGCAATAATCTATCTGCATTTTTTTTCACATATTAATTTAAATCAAAATCAAATCTGTACAAAAGTAGGCATAAATTAGCTTGAGAAAATCTTGGCAAGTCAAGGATACTGGTTGATTTTAAAAGGGGTTGAATTACTGGTGAAAAAAATTCTACCTTTTCTACCCTCCCTTATATTTTAAAGTACATAAAAAAACAAATATACAAAACTTTGGGGTAGGCTCTAAAAGGAACACAGCTGTTACTACTACTACTAACTAACAATTTACTGCAGCACCAAGCTGCCTGAAGGCCAGCACAGGTACACAGGCTCTTCCTCCACCCCAATTTTTTCAACGCCTCTCTCTTTACACCCTCCCAGGAAATTCACATTTCCCTTAAATCTTTTCTTAGACATCCTTTCAATCCAACCGGGAACGGCCTGCTTTTCGTTTGATCATAGGCGGTTGGCTTGAAAGCATAATTTTTGGCAATATGTCATCCGCAGAACGTACCCTAGCTATTTCAACCTTTCTTTCAGTATAGCTATCTCAATCTTGTATTTGTGGTACCTAATATTGTCCTTTTTCCTGTTTCTTTTGTTTCGCGAACCATATGCTTGTGCACATCCTTCCTGTTTACCTTCCCTTGATTTCTCCAGGTACCCATTTGGAGTTGGGTCAACGCAGGCTGAACTACCAAAGTTACAGACCATAAGGGGAGAGCTGCGTTAATATAATAGGTGGGGAATCCCCCCCGTCTAATTGCTCTGAAGTGCCCCTGTATGAAAAAAATAGTCACTTAAAACAGACTTTTGTAAATTTCCCCATTTGGCAAATGGGGACCCCATTTTATAATTCTGTATAGTTGTATTTTATTTACATATTTTTAAGGTCTTTTTCATGTCTTTGATGGCATCTAGTATTCGCGGTTCCTCTTGTTTTCCTTTCCCCCCCTTCCTCCTCTGAATAAATATGTTTCATTTTCATTTTTTTTTATCTCTCACCTTCGACGGCGCCCAGTGTTTGCGGCAGCAAATATTCGTATTTTCCTCTCCTTTCTACATTTCTGTTTCATTTGCATATTCTCGTTATTGCTCTCTTGCCTCTGACGGCCGCTTGTATTTACCATTTTGTATTATTATTAGTACAGATAAAATGATGCAATAAAATTGTATACTGAATAAAACAAACCACTCTAGCCTGAAGGAGGTTTACTTTGTAAAGATCATCTTACCTGTATATATAACGGATCCTCTGAATTTTAGCTGGAATTTGAAATCCACACCCTACGTCAAGTGCTGCAAATTAAGACCCGCAAGATGCATGAACTAAAGAGGAAGTTGGGTATATCAGCTTGGAGGGAAATTGGTGACGATATATCTCAAAGTTTGAAAAATGTGAAAGAGTCCAGCACGTGAGTTTTTTGTGTATATTTTATTTTGTTTACTTTGTGTCATAACTGATTATGCCACGTTACTTGGCCTTAAGAGTTATGGATACGCTCCTGAGGGAGTCTCCTGTGGCCTGGGGAATAGTAGTATGGCCGTTAAACTTGCTCCCTCAAAGGCTACATTTGCGCTTCCAAATGAGGCTGCAGTAGTCATGGAAAGTGACCATTTAGAATGTGGCTTCAAAGCTTACGGATGCGCTCCCAGGGGCGATTACTGAGTCCAGGGCAATTAGAATGTGGTCCATAAAGTGGACATTGAGAATGTGGCCTGAAAGAATACAGATTTGCTATTGAAGTCTGTTTTGGCCAGGATTGCTATTTCTGTTAGAAGGCAATTTAAAAACAGCCCTTCCTAATAAAAACACTTTGCAACAGGTTCTTGCTAATTTATACAAGTTAAAGTGCCAAACACATCAAAATAAGAAGGCCCCTCCGCCTGCCTCATGTTAGGTCTATGAGCCAACGGCCACGTTCTTCTGATTTTTTTTCGAGATTTTGTTACGTTGAACCATGGAAATGAATAAGCGAAACTAAATGGTTAAGTTTGACAACGCTTTCCGTCTTTTAAAAAATCAATCATTCACAATCTGTAGATAATTTCGAAGACCACACTGCCTTTCCATGACGATAAATACAAGTTCAAATAGGGATAAAATCCTTTTAATCGAAAGTGATAAATTTCAAAAAAATACTAGATATTTCGGTCACATATGCAGTGACGTCATGAGTAGTAAAACTACTATTTTTCAGCTAACATCAACTTTCTCAGTACGTCAGTACTTTTACTACTGATGATCTCAACAATCAAACAATAATTAACAATCTTAACAATCAAACAATAAACAATCAAACAACAATCAAACAACAATGAAACTACTGATGATCTCAACAAATAATGATTTGGCTTATTTAATTATTTAGCTTATCTTAATGCTGGGAAAGGAGCAAGGGAAGATATTAGCACATTTGTCACATCAGTTCAAATTTTGCAGTGCTTCAATTTCCTTTGGTAAATAAAAAGAATCCGGCGACAAGGACACTTTCCTATTTTTTACTCTCCGTGGAATTGCCTTAAAGGATAGAGGCTATCCAAAGCAAATTATATATAAATAATTATTTAGATATAATTAGATGCCTAAATTAGATACCTAAAATTTATATCTAATGAGGATAAAGTATAAGTGGTGATATATTTAACTCTTAATTGCATAAGGTTTTCGCGGAGCGATGGAATCTTGCAAATAAATTGAAATTGGTTCCTCCTTTACATAAAATACCGTTGTCTATGTTCTAGACTTATATTTCTGCCATATTTTGTTACCTGCCACGCAGGCTGTAAAAGCCTGCGTGGCTTTCATGTTTTCGAATGTACTGGATGCAATTCTAAAAAGAAAATTGGAAATCTCAATTTCTCCGCGAACTTCAAATAATCTGGAATCCATTTGCCGTTTCTGCTTTTTGTAATGAATTGTTGTCGCTTGATTTGTTTTTTTTTGGTCCCGCAAAGCTGAATAGTTTTATACGATAAATAAAAGTTTTTGACGGTTTCAAATATGCTGACAATAATAAATCGACCTTTGGTAGTTTAACTAACTTCTCCTCTGGAAATTCCCAATATTATAGAATCGACATTATAGAATGGTGCAGAATACGCATAATATCAGTAGCACCAAACCGAGAAATTATTTCTGGGTTTGAACGTGGCAAGTAACGTGGCACGTTGGCACGTTCTCGTAAGAACGTGGCAAATAAAGAAGAAACTTGCAGTACCGGAAATAATAAATGCGGATTGGATTCAGATCACTTTCTCGAAACAGAGGGTAAAGTCCAGACACGAAAAGTATAGCATGATCATAAAAA
This sequence comes from Artemia sp. Qi Xiang Cuo, assembly GCF_049724085.1. Lineage (NCBI taxonomy): Eukaryota > Metazoa > Arthropoda > Branchiopoda > Anostraca > Artemiidae > Artemia > Artemia sp. Qi Xiang Cuo. The sequence goes on from NC_142808.1 coordinate 58,126,418, forward strand.
ATCGAGTAAAATTTCGCGAGACTGTGCCTATCATAACGACCACGATTAGCAATAATCTTAGCATACCCTATTTTTAATTTATCTTTAATATCAGATACAGTTTTTCGCTGAAGAGCTAAACTGAATCACATACCGAAATCCCAAGCCACCTGAGACTAGAAACAAGGAGAATAACACAAACAGCAATTTAAATCACCCGTAACAAACCTATCATTAAACGACAAATATTCACATTTGGCAATATTTAGGGATAAACCAATTTTATTCAAGAGAAGAAGGGACCTTATTAACGCTCTGTGCTAACCCAACTTTCGACCGACTAATAAGTATCAGATCGTCGGCGCATCCAAGGTAAGACACATCCGAAAATCCGGTAAAACAGCTAGAGGGTATCTTCGAAAGAACACTAGATAAACAAGCCCCGGAAATATATGAAGAAAGCACCCATATATTCTTTACGTACTACTTCATCGAAGAATGATTTTTTCCATGTCCTCAAATCTACTAAGTAAATACTAGGCTACTGCTAAAACTAACAACTCACCGCAGTATCAAGCCGCCTGAGGCCAAGACAGCTACGCACGCTCCTCCTCCATCCCAATCTATTCAAAACTTACCTCTTTACACCTTCCCAAGAAAATCCTATTTTACTTAAATCTTTCTTTATGACATCCTCTCACCCCAGCCGCAGAACCTTCATCCGTTCAGCCCTAGAAGGTTGGCCAAAAAGGTCAATTTTTGGCAATCTGTCATCTGCAGAACGTACCCTAACCATTTCAACCTTTTTCTAATTATAGCCCAAGAAATCGGGATTGAACCACCAAATGCTGAAAGTGCTAGATAAAACTTTTAACTAAATTTCCCTCTACAAGCTCCCAAAATTATATAATCAGTCTGGTGTTGTTTTATATTCTATTGCTTTTGGCAGCCTTTTCCCCTCCATTTTTTTTTTGACTTTTTTATTTCTCCTGAGCTTTCTCTGTTTTTTTTTTTTTTTTATTTTTGTATTTAATAGTTTCTCTGATTCAATTCCAAGTGTTTACCAGGCCTGCTTAGGGATAGCCTTTTAAGGTTATCTTTGAATACTAATATGGAACAATGTAAAAGTATACATGGACATTTGCATGCAAACAGAGGCGTGGGGCTCGATCTGAGAAGCAGCGGTATATGATTTTCCCAGTGCCTATTCCACCAATGTGCATGAACAGCCAGACGCTTGAGGAGGTAGAGTTCAGAAATCTTCATAATACTGTCTTTTTAGCCCCTCTTGCCCTTTTTAAATAATTTTAAAGGGACAAAATATTCAACGTTTGTATCTAAAAGACAAAGAAAAAATTAACAGAATGTTGCCTGCGTTTTGTTCAAGTTATTTTTTAGTTTTGCTTGGGAATTTTTTATTTTTATTTGGTTTTATTTTTGACCTAACTTTGATTTGGTTATAGACATTTAAGTGACTGTAATAAGAATAACTCCAAAATTCTATATTTTATTAAGAAATTCTTGACTCTGTTCTGTTAGGGGCAGTTTAATTTTTGATTTTACTTTTGAAATTCTAGATTTTATTAAGAAATTCTTGACTCTGTTCTGTTAGGGGCAGTTTAATTTTTGAATTTCTTTTGAAATTCTATATTTTATTAAGAAATTCTTGACTCTGTTCTGTTAGGGGCAGTTTAATTTTTAATTTACTTTTGAAATTCTAAATGTTCGTCCATAGTTCACGGGCTTATAAATATTATCGGTATAGTCTTGATGAGGTAAATCTTCCCCTTGCAGTCAGCTGCTAATACTTGGCTGGGAACTAGATAGCCAGAGCTCCTTCTCGGGGAGACCCCTGCCCGAAAAAAACTTGAGTTCTGCTCCTAAACTCTCTGAAATCAATGCGTCCCCGTTTAGCGGTGCTTAGTAATTAAAATAACGCCCGTTTAATGCAAGAGTCGAGTTCCCTCCCCTACCTGGAGAAATTAGGGCTCCATGTCTAGGACCCTTGTTCCTATCAGATGGATTTTCAGGACATGGTATGTGTAACCTCTAGGCTTGCTCTTTAAACACTTGGAAAGTAGCTTTATTCTTTTTTTTAGAAAGCTTGTCTCTTTTTTATTTCGTTTTCTTTTATTATTCGTTTTGGCTTGTAGGTTTAAATTCATAGAAGAGGCTGCTTCTGGAGTTGGATCAGCCATTGCTACAAATCCTGTGTAAGTCTTGCTTTAGATTGATTTGCTACTTTCTTCTTTCCAGTTTATCTTATTTGCTTTGTTTTATTCAGTTTGCTTTCTACCATTCTGCGTTTTACTTTTTTGTTTCTTATATTTTTTCAGTTTATTTCTTTTTCAATATATTTCAGCCTTTCGCTGGATTTCAAATAATGTAAACTTTGCACTCTACAATAAGTGCAAATATTTTTTTTGTTCTGAACACCAAATAGCGCAATAAGTTGTACACGTTTAAACTTCCATATTAAGCTTTATTTTTCCTAGTTTCCAAGAATTTTATTTTAGGAGGTATTTGCCTCGACGCTCGAATTCATTGTCGCTTGTTGTTTCGAAGCTAGTTTTTGAGTAAGTCTATTGTTCATATACCTACGATCCTTTTTAAGGATGCTATGCAGTGTTCCTCTTCTAAACAGAAGAGGAGGGGTCGCTTTTTGAAAGAAATTGGAGAGGATAACTTGCACAACTTCGTTAAGAAAAGGGAATTTCAAAGAAAAAAAAAATGAAAAAAGCTTTCTTTTTGTACAAATATTGAAAAACTCTTCCCAATTTTCGAATTTTTCTTATTTTTTTCACGTTTTACCTTTTTTTTTGAGTGTTAAAAAAAATAGTTTATAGAGGGCGCTAAGGTTAGAATTTAGGAAATATCAAAACTTTAAATGCTGCTGAAAATTTCTCCTAAAGGAAGCTTAAAAGAATAATAACGCTTTAGGGTTCCTCTTCTAAAGTGTACTTTTGATGAAATTGTTGATAATTAGGAATTGCTAAATTTGCTACTAGCTGGCTGTTCGTTTTTTTGTGCATATTAAGGTTAAATACAATCTAAGACCACACTGGCTATACATGACAAATGAAACTCAGAAAGGAGAGAAAATAACAAAATGGAAATAAATTTAAAAAAAGGTGAAAAACGAGAATTTTGTCAGCCCGGTGGCGAAACATGAAGAAAAAGAAATAAGCAAATATTTCGACAAGGACCTCCGCCACTTGAGAGAACCTATTTGCCCATCAAATGATGACCGAATTTGTAGACCAGCTAAAGCTATAGCAAAACAAAAGACTATTGCTCAATCATCTGGGTAAATTTGTTTTTCATTGATTGCAACCTGGTTCTTATTTAGCTTTTGTTCTGTCGTTGTCAAGCAAACTTCGAAAGGTTCGATTTTTGTTCATTTCTTTTATCTTTTCTTTCTTTTTTGTTTAGCACTGAGGACGACTTGGCGGAGGTCCTTGTTGAAATAATTGCTTATTTCTTCTTCTTCATGTTTCGCCACTGGCTGACATAATCCTCGTTTTTTCACCTTTGTTTTATTTTATTTTTCATTTTATTATTTTCTCTCCTCTCTGAGCTTCATTTGGCATATTAAGCTGCCCCTTCGGACTAGGTTTTTACTTCTTGGGATGGCCGTTAAAATCTATTTGTTGTTTGTTATAATAAATTTCTCTCTCGTTTGTCACTTGGCCTGTATAAGTGGTTCCCGACTGATTTTGGGCCATACCCAACCTAGGCATTTCTAAAATCCTGATGTCTCCCACCTGTCGTGATAATTGGATATTTTTATTCAAAGTTTTTCGTGTATTTTCCTGAAGGAAGCGTAAAAGGCTATTAAACTTGGTATGTTTTTTTGGGTCGTAATCTAAGCATATTTTATGCTAGTGAAAAATATCACCTAAGTACAAAACCTTGTACACTATGTATAACGTCATAGCAATACTATCGTGTATCTTTCCTAATCTTTAATAGTATTTAAATGTGTCATATTCACATGAAAAATTTTTTTTTTTTAAATTAAGGCTCTAAAGTATAGTCAGTCGAATGGTGCACGTCCCTCCCATGACTTATCAAAATATTGCCATGCCCCACTGGCGGGGCTTGCACCCCACATTGGGAATCATGAGCCTATACAAGGCCGTACCCAGAGGGGGGGGGGGGTAGGGGGCTTTAAATTCCTCCCGAAATGTTTTTTTGACTCGTAAAAACGTAACAAAAAATGATATAAACAAATTTTGTCTGCGTTTTCGGATGTTTTTTTGTGTACCCCCCCCCCTCCCCAAAAAAAAACTTTGAGTAAAACCCCCTCCGAAAAAAAATCCTGGGTACGGCTTTGAGCCTATATGATTAAGGCATGTGTGCTGTTTTGTGACATTTATTTATGTATGTGTTATGAATAAAATAGTCTATTCTAAAAAAAAGTCACTGCACTTTGAATTCGCACAATTATGTTTTTCGCTAGGCATTGCCGTCTTTTTAATAGAAATAGTTTCCAAATCTGTCGATTTTTCCCAATTATATCTTGGCATGGGAGTAACCTTCCTTTCAGTTCCTGTGTTTTAACGCTATTCTGGATTTACGGTATGTAATGAATAGTGTGGATCTGGTTTTTGTTCATTTCATGTCTCTATATTTATTGGTTGATTTATTAACCAATCAAAATGACATGAATCATATATCCAGTGTTAAAAGCCCCTTTTCTAGAGTGCTTATTGTAGTTAATTTTCTTTTTTTTAGTTGAGTCCCAAAGTGTTTATTATGACTTATTGCAATTTGTATTCTCTTGTTGTTTCCTTTATTAAGCCAAAATTCTATCCTTTAGCAGAGAATTTTTGGTACAATTCAAAACCGCTTTCAGTTTCAGTAGAGACAAGACTTGCATTTATTGCAGTTAATTGCGTAAGTTTTGTTGAACGCCAGGCTAGACAAAATGCGCCTAACAACCAAAGTAGCCTAAATCTTAAAAAGAAAAAGATGAAATTTTAATTTCCAGGCTGTGGAGTAGTAAATTTAAGCGAGGAAACTTATGAAATTTCTCTTCTAACAATATAATTGCCAATATTTATAATTTGTAATTTTACTCATTAATCTTCAATGAGCCATCTAATATTGTTTTGAAAGTTCAATTTAGATCTTAGATGGCGCCCGCGAAGACTAATGGTCTTTTTTTCAAAGGGATTTTACAGTGGTGAAACTAAGGCGAATAAAATATCCTAGAATGGACAAATCCAATGTAATGCCTGTTTACTTGCTCACTTAGGTCCTGGCCATCTCCGTGGGATGTTTTTGGGCCACAACTGCCAACTCACTACACAAGAGCTTGGTATTTCGCTCTATCAGGTGTGATGCATGATAACTGGGCTATTTTGACCCGGTCAGAGTTCTCCATCCAATTGTTTTTGCGGCTTCCTCGTGGACAAAGTCAACGGAGAGATCTTTTAAGGGTTATTGTTGGGAGACGGCCACTGCTCATGCGCAAGGGTTTGGTATTATCAGCTTTTGGTATGACCTGATTTTCGTTTAGCCCTACACGGTTGGCCGAAAAGAACAATCTTTGGCAACCTGTCATCCTTCATCGGCAGACACAATAACTTGACGGAAAAGATAGAAAAACTAGTTTTAGATCCTTTCCATCTCCCTCATTCTTATTTTCTCAAAAGTGTATAAGGATTCTATGCAGATAGCTAAAAGAAAAGTTTTAGCTCCATCTCTTACTGATCAATTTGGGAATCTTAGATCCACTCCATCTTCCAATTACTTTGTTTATCTTGTTGACTCCATTTGGAAAAATCTTGTAGATCCCAATGCCAGGCTAATTATATATTTTCTGCTATTTCTGAAGCGCTTGTTGTTGTTCCCTGAATCGAACACTGACTGGGAAACTAAGCCTCTTATTTATATATAAATTTAAAAACTAAAACATAGTCAGTTTTTAGTCATTGCTTTAATTCACGATTCAGTTGTGGCAACAGTGTAGAGAATTTACGTACCTTAAAAGTCTTAATAGTTACGTAATACCTAAAAAAGTTCTAGGAGTAAGTTCCAGCCTAGTATCCAGTCAGAGAGAACCATATTTTGAAGCTTTTGCCCTTTAATAGGATTACTCTGTCTTGGACTATCAAAGAACTGTTTGGCACCGAGATTTGATTCTAGTGATGAGATTGTGTGAAACTGCTACTACTAACAACTCACCACAGCACCAAGTCGCCTGAGGCCAACACAGCTACGTACACTCCATCCCATTCTATTCAAATCCATCGCAATCCATTGCCTTTAGCTGTGCTCCTTAAGACAAAGTCCATAAAAATTACCCATATAAAGGGGGATAGAACAGAATCCTGTTAACTCCAGATTTAATACGAAACTAGCTGCTACCTTCACCGCAGGAGTGTTATTCTCGTACATAGCACTAATCACTTTAATGTGATTGTCTGGTATACCATGCAAGGATAAGACCTTTCGCTAAAGCTCTTCTATCAACGGAATCAAACACTTGTTCATGATCTATAAAACTGAGGACCAAAGGTGTTTGATAACTCACGCACTTCTCAATTATTAACCGAAGAGTGAAAGTTTGGTCGACACATCCTCTACCGTTTCTAAATTCGCATTGTTCTTCTCTTATCACTTTTGTCTGCAGTATCTCTCAGTCTAGAAAGTATCATATTACAAAGTAATTTGCTACCTACAGAGACCAGGCTAATGCCTCGATTGTGTGAAAGCGTTTCCTTAAAAATCCGAAGAAGAAGAAGAACAATGTGGTTTCATGTATTGTTTTGTTTACTTTCTTCCAACCACTCAGCATAGACCGGATGACTGTAAGAAGTTATGAGACGGCTCGTTTAGTTGGAAATTGAAATTTGTAGTGCACGTCTCAAGAGTCAATAGTGGGTCGATTAAAGTAAGATGCAATTTTTCCAAATAAAAACTTCATTTTTGTGTATATGCATACTTAAAAAAGAGTCAAAATGCTAGGGAACAGAAGTTTTAAGATAGTCATTTTATTTTTACGGTCTTAAAACTTAACCAGGAGGTTTAAAAAAAAGTCAAACCTGTTTTTTTTAACTAGTGATGACCTGAAGAACAACACTTTAATGAATGACGCAACAGTGTCTTCAAATATGACGTGAGATACGAGAGAAGTAATTTCTCAAAACTTTGTCCTCGTTTTGAAGAAGTTTTTGGTTCTATAAGAAAAAACTGCATCTTATTTGACTCAATAATTTACTTATTTGACTGTTGTCACGACGAACTTACGAAAAAACCAGGGATTTATGGCCACTCTCATTTGACAGCCTTTAAACACCTCTCTACGCCCCAATACCCCACTAGCGACGGGAGGGGGGTAAGGAAAAAATGGCACAAAAGTGTTACTTCAGCTAACAGATTATTTTCTTAGGTTCTTAAAATTGTGGGGGAGGGGGGCTGTAAGCCTCTGGTAGGGGTTCTCGACCATGGTCATTCCAGTTGTGTACTTTTCATTTTGATATGGTACCATTTTTGAGGGTTTTAAGTTTCCTTTTTGAAATTTCCATAAATTCATTTTTGCTGTGAACTTTTACTATTAAGATGAACCTAAATAATAGTTGCTTAAACGGCAAATTTTTCTCACCTGGTGTTTTTTTTTAATGTGCGTTTTTAAATATCCAGTTCCTATGACCTTTGGTTAGGTCTCTACTAACCTTTTTCCGGAGACGGGGCCACTTGTTTTAACCCTAAGATATCGTCAGAGTATGTAAAAAGATAACTTTTTTTATGTTTTGTGATCCGTTTTTTAAAACAAAACAAATCGTCTATTTCTTGTGCAAAAATATTCTTTAAATTCTTAAAAAGTCTTTCATTTTTAGATGAACATAGTAAATAAAGTAAATAAAGGAATAAATAAATAAAGAAATAAAAGCAAATAAAGGAATAAACAATATTCACTTACCACACAAAAGTCTTCATTCACAGAAGGTGCAACGTAATTAAATCTGGACAATTATGAAACAATGAATTTTACTTTTTGAAAATCCTGAGTAATTCTTAGTACATAAAATAAATACCAATTAAAAAACAGTCTGCTACAATATTGAAATTAGTTTAGGTTTTTATACATATCATCTATCTGAGTCTTAAAATATTGCTTTAGCTGAGGTCTCTTTGACTTTAAAGTGGGTGTAAGAAGGCCGTTCTGGATTGAAAACAAGTCTGGATGCAAATAAATGTCCTTCGCCTGTTCAAACGACTGCAATCCTTTTCTCTTTCCTATGTCCTGGATGTCGTCTAGAATTAACTTTTTGGTTTTTGGATTGGCGCAGATATCTGACACTGTTCCTTCAATCTCTTGCACCTGAGCCCATCTTTTCACTGTGTTGACGTCAGGTACTACTACCGCTACGGCGCACGACTTCAGACTTTCACCATGGACAAAGGCTTGAGCCACATAAGCGCTGCTCTGATAAATGTTTTCCACTTTCTCTGGGGCTATGTATTCTCCTTGGGACAACTTGAAAATATGTTTTTTTCTATCAATTATTTTCAAGGTTCCATTCGGCAGCCAAGTTCCGACATCTCCAGTGTGAAGCCATCCATCATCGTCCAAGACTTCTTTGGTTTTTGCTGGTTCTTTGTAGTATCCCATAAAAACGTTTGTTCCTTTAACACAGATTTCGCCTTGACCACCAGCAGTATAATACTCCATTTCAGGAACGTCAACAAGCTTTATGGCACAGCACGGAAGGGGAGGGCCTACGTGCTCTGGCTTGGCGTCACCTGGAATCGTCAGTGTTGCGGGAGCTACACATTCCGTCTGGCCATAACCTTCAACAACGACACATCCCAGTGCGCATCTTATAAAAGTAAGAACATTTCCAGCTAAAGGAGCTGAACCAACAACTAAAAGACGAATGCGGCCTCCCATTGATTCCTGAACCTCCTTAAACACGAGCCTGTCCCATATTGTACTTCTTCTCATTATTCCTTTTTCCAAATCTCTCTGCTTACTGCTGAGTGCCTTGTCAAATATGTATTTCTTTAATAGAGAACCATTCACAGTGTTAAGTACTTTATCATGAATTCGGTTTAATAAGCGCGGGACAGCTGGGGTAATGGTCGGCCTCAAGGCCTTGAAATCTTCCATTAAGTTTTTTATATCTCCACCATAGAATCCGATGGATCCACCCTGCATATAAACCGTTACATGACAAGTTCGTTCCAGCATATGAGCCAGTGGTAAAAAAGACAACATAACATCGCTGCTTCTAGGCTTCTGATCACCTAATTGTAAAGTGACTGCAGAAACATCTGCTATAACATTTTTGTGACTCAGCATAACTCCTTTAGGGTTTCCAGTTGTTCCTGACGTATAACATATGGTACATAAATCATCCGGTCGTGGGGGAACTTCTTTGTTCATTTTTTCCGCTCCCAATTTCTCCACTTGTTCAAATCTATAAATCTCAACGTTGGCATCTGCTGCTATTTTGTATGTCTCAGGATAGACCTCTTTAACGCAAACTATTTTCTTGAGGTAACGTGAGGGTTTCTGTAGCAACAGTTTCACTTTAGAATCTTCTTCGCATACAACGAGCTGCATCTCGGCTTGATCAATAATGCAGCTTACAGCATCAGGCCCCAAAGTATCATATAAAGGAACGATTGCCATAGAATAACAGTATAGCGCATGCTCTGTCAGAACCCATTCTGGACAATTTTGCGCATACATACCAACCAAAGTGGAAGACCCCGGTCGAAGACCTAGATTGATGAGTCCTGATCCAAAGTTTTTTGCTCTTGAAAGGGCTTCATTATATCGTATCCACTGGTAAGAACTTTCCTTTGAGTCTCTCCATCCAAGCATGTTACCATTGTTGGATTCTTTAGCACCTCGACGAACTGCATCATAAATGGTGAGAGTATCCTCGTAGAGATGGCTTATGAACTTTAAATCTGTACTATCTTTATCAAATTTTGAATAATGAATTTCATCTGAGCCCTCCGGCTCTGACTGCTTATCCAAATCATAAGGTGGCCGCAATGGTGTTCTACGACTTGCAAAATCAAGTGCTGATGTTGCAGCAACATAAGCCACAATCGCTAATGCGATTGCTCCGACAGGGCCAAAAATATAAAATGCAATTATAAGGGCTATAAGGTTGAATCCAATTATGATGGGTTTTAGATATCTACCCACTTCGTGTATTGTTTTAGTATTATTGCTAGTCAAAAACATAACGTCGATAGTTTTGAAATCAATTGATATTACAGATTATGAAATTAGAGTGTATTTGTCCTTGATCAGCTAGCAGAATTCTGAAAAAGTTCCATCAGGAAAAAATGATGCTTGTTGGTTGATCGGGGAATGGTTGACGAGCGAAATTAATTTGCAATTTCGAAAAAAATTCTATCCACCGGGGAACCTAAATTATGTTGGTTTTCCTAGTGTAATTTCAACCTCAATTGGAGTCAAGTAATATGATGTCAATTCTATGTCAAGACCGTCCCCGTGTCAGAAATAAAATCACTAAGATTTTGAGAAAAACTCACTAGATGAGTGGAATAATCATTGAAGTTATTTTTCTATTTTATTCTGGAAAGCGGTGAGAAGGGTATCGTTTTTTTTTATCTTACGATAAATTACCAAGAAAACAAGACATGTGAGGCATTGAATGAAAAGGTCATATGAATAAAAACGAAATGATATTGATAATTAGCACAAGACGTAGTAAGAACGGCAATATATGCTAACTTGCGTGCTCGCTGTTCCAGACGAGACGAGAATACCAATGCTAATTTTAGTCTAAATAAAGTGTTTATGTTCATTATGTAGAATTTCCGCGTCATTTGCGATTCCTGGAAAAACCACAAATAAAAGCGAGAAATCACTAACAATAGTGATAAATAACTAGGGGTGGCAACCCTGTGCTAATCCTAACATTCACACTCAGTACAGATTTGCAGACCCCCAGCACGTGTGGGTCTCACCGCATATTCGTGCGTATATCCGCAAGACCTCGAAATTGGGATCGAATCACATTCTGATCAACTTATTGTTTGGCATATGATCTGTCGAATGAGTATCTAAAACTGTCCTTTGATTTTTCCTATTAAAAAAAATTAAACAATATATCTCTCCCAAGCTTCTGAAGTACCCGTGTTTCAGAGCTAAACTTGACCAATGTTAGGAAATTTGACATATGAGGTGTAAATAAATGCGAATTCACTATTTACACGAACCTCCTTCCCTCAGCTTTTGAAAATTCGACCTTTGTAAAGAAAAACAAATTCGGGCGGGGGGGGGGGGGAGGGGATTTTAAAGAATAAGGAAACTAGGTGCTAACTGAATGGCTAATTTAAGCTGTCAAATTCAATCATCGATCAAATAATCTATGATAAAGGGTATCCTAGCAACAAAAAACCCCAAATGGATGAGGATGCGGGGAATGTAGTGGAGTAAATTTTTAACAACAGACCCTTCACCAAAACGCACAATATGTTTCAAAATATGGTTAAGAATTACCAATTTAAGTATGTCTGCAATTTGAACTGCTTTTAGGGTTCTAGGGCATTTAAATTTTAAGCAGGACCTTTTTAAGCACTTTTCTTTGAAATGGAGGCATTCTATGCTCTTTTTTAAGTCATTGAAATGCGAAAAGTATGCAATTAAATAAAAGTAAAAAGTATAGATAGATAAGCATAAATTTAAATAGAAAGTAAAATATATAAATAAGTATAATTGTTGACGCGTTATTTCTTACGGTGCTGTTCTAATGTTAAGGTCGTTGCGTCTTCGCTCTTTCCGAAGCTATCTTCATGCATGATTCATTGCTAGGTGTTACCAACCGGGGATACTTGATACATTGTTTTTCTGTGACGTCATTTATATTTGTCTTGACTATTTCAATGGAAAAAAATGCAGACAGTTTCTAATCTTGAAATACCAAGGGCAGTGACATCATAATATGATTGTTTGAATAGGCTAAATGGGAACTTACACGACCATATATATCTTAAGAAATTAGAATAAATCTGGAATTAAATTTTAATGCTAGAGATCTCTATGTGCAGTTACGTAGTTTTTGGTAGTATCAGACGCCAAATTAAAAAAAAAACTTTTCCCTTAAAGGTGACTGTAACGAACATTTAGTCTTAGCATCTTGAGAGGAAATAACCATAATCAGCATTCGAAAGGATCTGACCATATTCAGTGTCCTTTTTAAGTAACAGAAGAGAGCATGCCTTAGCAAGGTGGTGCTTTCTGCCCTTTTTTTGCCCCCGAATATAGAGTTTTGTCCAAAGAGGGTCGAAAATGACAAAGAATATGGATTTTCATGGTCTAAAACCATAAAAAGTAAGTTTTGAGCCCCCCCTCTAACGTGACAAACTGATGGTTTTCAGTTGACCTAAACTATGTATCAAACAGTTTGTGGTAACGAACTGAACGTAAGTAATGAGGCGGCTCAATAGTAACCGAAACTCTAGGAAACAGATTCTTGATAACAATAGGTACATAAAAAGAATCGAATTTTGATCCTTATTCAAAGCATATAAAATTCATCAAGTTAGATGTTACCTATCAAAAGTTAAGAGCCCGAGAAAATTTGCCTATTTTTTTCAAAGTCACACCATCAGATTCTGTATATCAGAGAACCCTACCACAGAGGTTTCAAGCTCCTTTATGCAAAAATGTGAATTTTACGTATTTTGCTAGAAAAAAGAAAGAAAGATCACGGATGTGTGTTTATTTTCAAAAAATTATTTTTTTGTTTGTTTTCTCTAGGGGCTATCGTATCGCACCAATAATCCTAGAAGATCGAAAGAAGGTTCAAAATTCAAAGTTCTAGTGCCATTTTTAAGTGACAAAAAATCTTGGAGAGCAGCTAGCCCCCCCCCCTACCACGCCCTTTTTTCCCAAAGTCTCCTGATCAAAATTTTGAGGTAGCCATTTTGTTCAGAATAGTTGAAATATCTAATAACTATGTCTTTGAGGATTGACCCCCGCAGTCCCAAGGAAAAATGCTGCATGCTATGAATTTTGCCCATTGTTTACATATAGTATTTGGTTAATGGTAAGTATACAGACATTTTTGGGGGAGGGGGGTTCTAGCAAAGAGGGGTTGCGTGGGTGGATCATTCTATGGATGAATTTCTCATGAGGGAAGGGAATTTTCCGTGGAGAAGGAGCCGGATTTCCCGGTATTATTTAAAAAACGATTAGAAATTAAATAAAGAAACATGTTTTTCAGCTGAAAGTAAGGAGCAACATTAAAACTTAAAACGAAAAGAAATTGTTACGCATATTAGGATGGTTGCCCCATACCTCGTTCTGTACGCCAAATTGTTTTTTATAAACTTTTAAAAAGGCTTATTTATTGTTCTAATTAAAGGACCCTTGTGTTTCAGGGGCCATTCTTAAATAATTGGAACAAAAAGTCAAACTTTAGCATAAAGAGCAAGGTATTAAGGAGGGGTAACCGACATCATATGCTTAATAATCATTGTTCGTTTTAAGTTTTAATGTTGCTCGTTACTTTCAATTGAGAATTTTTAATTTTTTTATTTAATTCACAAACAAAATGATATAACATACCTATGTTTTGAAAATTCGCTTCTCTTGGATATAGAGTAATGTCCGAGTGGCTCCGTTACCACATTACCGGAAATATTGTCATAATCCTTGAAATGTCGTCAAAAACTGGATTTCCTAATATTATTTGCATAATAAATTAAAAAAAATACTTAACTTGTATCATAAGTTAACTGGTGCAGCAAAAGGGTTTAATTTTAAATATTCTCTAAACTGAAACTGAAATGCTTTTCTGAAAGCTGAGCTTATTAGAGTTTTAAAGATCCGAGGCTGTTTGAGGGCTTTTCTGCTCTTAAACCTGTTTTTTTTTTTGCGTTGGTTTTATGTTCTTGGTGAAGCACTAGTTTCGGAGAACTCTAACCGACCGATTAGAGTGATAGTGATATTAAGATTTATCCATTTTTCGTTCTTAACCGACTGAGACTGTTTCACTGATTTCATTAATTTCACTTCCTATATTTTCATTAGCTCATATGCGCTAAAATAAATAAAAAAAACAATTGAGCCTAAAAATAATGGCTTGAAGCACCGCTAATTTACTAAGTCAAATCTTTATCTGATCGGCTGAAAAAATGGGGGAGTGATGCCCCTTCTCCCATACGTGATGCTCCTAGCGACAAGTATAATACGTTGTACCAGTTCACCCCTCGCGATCAAAAAGGAGTGCATCAGAAGCTTTTTCCTGTCTGAAGTGCCTTTAAGGGACATTTGTTTTCTTATTTAACTTAAACAACATGGAGTGAAAGTAAGTCAGAACCTAGCAAATTTATAACTGACATAGCTTGTTATTCTAAATAAACAAGCAATAGTTTAAGCAAACAAAGTTTTCATAAGCTCATCAAGCCCTATTCACGTATAAGGTATTGGGTACCATGAGAACGGGACTTTTCAGTCACGTTCACATAAAAAGTCACGTACGGCCTGTATCCGAACGTGACTGCACCAACGAATGCGCACTGGGTGGCATTATTTCCTCCGCAACTGAGAAACTCTACATTTAGTTTTTTAATTCGATATGCTACCTCAGAGTTTTTAATCGATTAAGGCTTTGTCCTCCATGGAGCAAAATCGTGTTCTGGTAACACAAAATGTTTGGAAACGCCACTTTCCCGTGGCAAATCTTTTTAGTCACCTTAAAAAGCCTCTAGAACTTTCAATTACGAATGATTTCTCTCCCAGTTTTCTAGGACCATCGGTTTAATACAATCACTCTTGGAAAAAACAACAACAAAAAACAACGCATCAATGATTTTTCTTCTGGAAAAACAGGCAAAATACCATATTTTCTTTATGTTAGGAGCTTAAAACCTCCTCAGTGGCTTCTCTATTATGCTTAATGCAATGATGTAATTTTCATTAAGATCACTTGCCGTTTTAGGGTTGTTTTCTCCATTTTTTTAAAATATGGCAAATTTTATGATTTTGAAGCTCGTTGGCAAATGGCAAATTTTATGAAGCTCGTTGCATTTGATGTGTAGCATTAAACTGAATGAACTTTATATATAGTGGAACAAGCAAAAAAAGCTAATTCGGCCGGACCCAGGTTGAAGGGAAAAGAAGAATTACTCTCCTTTTCAAAAATTCTTCACGGATTGCATTAAATAAAAAAAACATATTTTTTAACTGAAAGTAAAGAGTAGCATTAAAATCTCTCTAATGTTGCCCTCTTGATAACGCATGCATTGCACCAGTTGAGCATCTCTTCTCGGTCAGCGGTTCTGTCCTCACTTATGAAAGAAATAAGCTGGAAAACAAACGATTCAAAAAGTTGCTTCTACTAATGGCCAATATGTGTTTTGGCTGAAAAATTGTGTAAAAGGGATTGAGGAAAAGGGAGGAGCAAAAGGTACAAAATTGATACCTCAAAATGTTGATTAGTTGTCCTAAGGGATACCAAAAGAACCAGATACGAAAAACAGTTTTAGGACAGGGGCTGGCTGGTCTCCAATCAATTTCAACTTATAAAACATGACTAGAACTATCAATTTCTGACCGAATAAGTATTCTCCGAAGTTTCTAAGACACAATAATTGCATTGTCACTAAGCATGGGCACTGTTTCTGTTTTCTGTTTCTGTTCTGTATTTAAAGTACCTGTTTCTGTTCTGTTCTTACAAAAAAAACAGAAACAGAACAGAAACAGATGACCTGTTTTTTATTTATTTGTTCTGTTTCTGTCTTCACAATTACTATTTTGTCCTATTTCTGTTTTTTTTCTAACTGTTTTTATTCTGTTCTCGATTTTACTTTATTGATTCGAAAATGAGATATCAAGAAATTTCGAACTTACAAAATAGTGTTTTAAATCGTAATTTGATATTTTGAAGAAGCGTCGTTACGCCCCACACAGTTTTTGGAATTGGAGCGTTAATATAAAGCAGAAGTAAGTAAAATGATGGCACTCAGTGTGTCTACCATATCAAATATGCTGCTAGATTGTTTAAGCTAGGCAAAATTAGGGCTTAGGAGTCAGATGAGAGTAGGAAGGTGTGTAAATGGGAGAACGGTAAAGGTGCAGTTTTGTTCCACTAAAACAACTTATATTTTAGTGTATATTATTCAGTAAATTGAGTAGCCAAGGTGTACAGATACAGTCTAGGTTAAGCAGGATTAAAAAAAGTCACTTATTACTGTATATCCTGGCTCTATTGGTAGGGCCTATGTATCCTACATAACATGGGAAGTAATCTACACCTTTAACCGGGAAAACTTTAATTCAACAATTTTTATGGAATTTATGCTGCTAGATAACAGTAACTTGCTATGATTACCATACTAGCCTATACATAATAAATACCGATTATTAATTGCAAATTTTCTTTAACGTTTAGTCAGAGAGGAGAGTAAGTGTATTGAAGCCTTATCCAGTAAAAATATATGTTTTTTCTGGCACTTTTTATTGCATCAACATAACAACATATACGTTTTCAAGATGCCAAATATACTTTTTCTACCATCTCTACATATAATCAATGGAAACCCTTTCAGGGAAAAGCCTAGAGTTGAAACAGTGGCTTGGCTAGCTGATTCTGGCCTAGCTGGCCAAAGTCTCAGAAAATGCTGATACACTTTTCTCATTATATAGAATAACAAATCTACTGGTGAACACGGTAGTTTTTGCCATACAGCACAATAATTTTAAAAAAATGTCAGTAAGCAGTATACTATTTCTTGTATCTGTCTTTTAAATACATATTATAGACAAGTAAATTCCCGTAAAAATTAATATTATATTATATGATTTATTAACACTAAAAGCCCTATTGGGCCATGGTCAATACACAATACACTTCAAGAATAATAAATGAAATAACCTTATAATACTGTATATTATAATGCTGTACTACAGACGGTCCAAGTTTTTAGGAAACCGTAGTCAGGAGCTGATGTCTTGTTTTTGTTTGCTAACACGTTTTATTGACTTATTACGCAGCCAAAGCCGCTCAAAAAGAAATCGACCACTTTTTTTCTAATTACCCGTTGAGGTGAAATAAGTCGGCTATTCGGCTGGGGGTGCAATTTTCTAAATGGTAGGCTACTGGAAGGTGCTTCTAATTTTGTGAAAAATCCTAAAATCAGCCTTTGTAAGACAAGCATGATGTCATTTTCTGATGACGACTTGGATGTTCCAAGACATCTCTCTGGATACCCTACGGAAAAAGGAAGCAAAGGAAGTATTCGGTGCAACTTCTGAAGAGCGTCTCTAAAAGCTAAGGGAATCTCAGCCATGACATTTATATATTATCTTAAAAGGAAGCACACAATTGATATTTACAAAGATAAAGTATACGCGGCTGATGCAGAAAATAACAAAACCAAACCAACTAAAAAAATATATCAAGTCCGGCTACTTCCCTTGAGAGAGCTCCAGATAGTAAAGCAAGTGAAACATAGGGCAATGGATTAGTGAAATTTGGAATAAGAAGAGCAGAGATACGACGCTTTTTTTTTATTTACAATCGATCAAAACAAGCGGGTCTGCGAATGCTCTGCTGCAAAACCTTGTTTAAGTATAGATTGCAACTTTTTACGATTGATAAGCTATATTTTGAACTGCTTATTAAAAAAAACAACAAGGACCTTGAAGTAACATATGGGGAAACCGTCCATCGTCCCACAAGTTTTGATGCCAGAAGAAAAGAAGTTGAGAAGGTTGCTTTAAGATCTGCCACTCAGACTAGCTTGACTTTTCACTGCTGATCTGCAAACGGATCTGGCTTTATAGGTATCACTGCCTATTACACCAGAAAGATGAAAAATAAGCACAGGTTGCACCAGTATCTTTCATACTTCAAGAGGCATAAGCATTCTCATACAACTACTAACCTCCTTTCAGCAATTCAAGTTGCAATCAGAAAGTTTTCAATGACAGATAAAATGTTCTGTGTTGTGACTGATTCTGGGAACAATATCACGGAAGCCTGTAGGATATGAACCCTTTCCTGAACTTCAGGTTTTTAACATTGTCTTCGTTCATCTTTTGCACACATTCTTAGATTTTTGTCCACTCGAAGCATCCCTGAAGAAGATTGCTTGGAATTCCTTGATGAAGTGAAAGATGTCGATCCAACTGTTGAAAACGATTGAGACAGTCTTTCTGTTCCTTGTTCTGAAAACTCCGGAAATGAAGATACACTTGCTGAAGAATCTGAATAAACCGATGCAGTGTCTAAAGAAGAGGGCGGTGAAAGTAATAGAGAAAAAGAGTGGGGAGCTGGGAGTCTGTCAAAAAAAGAGGTTGCAACACAGGCTATCCGATCCGGAAACGCGTTACTCTTGCTCAAACATTGATAGTCGAGGTTGTCACTACCCCTTTTCCTTTGGGAATGGACCATGAAAACGTGCCTAAATAATCAAAAGCATGCCCACTCGTATTCTTAAAACAAAAAGTAATGAAGCAAGTGTATGGGTTGGAAAAAGTATTTTCTGCCGCAAAGTGAAAGAAATTTTCGAAATAAGTTATCAAAAAGTACAATTGTTTTTATGTTGCATCCCTTTGAAAACCTATTAAAAGAAGAGAATGCTTAAAGAAAGTACTGTATAGCAAAGGGTCTAAGTTTCTTTGAAATTCAGAATCTGAGGAATTTCATTTTACATATTTACTTAAGAATGAATTCGGTGAAGAACATTGTTTTCTAGCGCAAAGCGCCGTAAAAATGTACAAAGTACCCTTAAACCATGAATTTTCCTTTTGATTTGTCTGTCACACAAATTGGCTAGAAAATAATTAATCTTAAAAAGATGTTTTAAGATGCGAGGCAACGAAAATTTTTGATTTGGTGGTAAGAAGTGTCATTTTTAAAAGAAGCTTAAAAGAATAATAACGCAGGGTTCCTCTTCTAAAGTGTACTTTTGATGAAATTGTTGATAATTAGGAATTGCTAAATGTGCTACTAGCTGGCTGTTCGTTTTTTTGTGCATATTAAGCTTAACTACAATCTAAGACCACACTGGCTATACATGACAAATGAAACTCTGAAAGGAGAGAAAATAACAAAATGGAAATAAATTTAAAAAAAGGTGAAAAAACGAGAATTTTGTCAGCCCGGTGGCAAAACATGACGAAAAAGAAATAAGCAAATATTTCGACAAGGACCTCCGAACAAGGCCACTTGAGAGAACCTATTTGCCCATCAAATGATGACCGAATTTGTAGACCAGCTAAAGCTATAGCAAATCAAAGGACTTTTGCTCAATCATCTTGGTAAATTTATTTTTCATTGATTGTAACCTGGTTCTTATTTAGTTTTTGTTCTGTCGTTGTCAAGCAAACTTCGAAAGGTTCGATTTTTGTTGATTTCTTTTTTCTTTTCTTTCTTTTTTGTTTAGCACTGAGGACGACTTGGCGGAGGTCCTTGTCGAAATATTTACTTATTTCTTCTTCTTCATGGTTCGCCACTGGCTGACATAATCCTCGTTTTTTCACCTTTTTTTATTTTATTTTTCATTTTGTTATTTTCTCTCCTCTCTGAGCTTCAATTGGCATATTAAGCTGCCCCTTCGGATTAGGTTTTTACTTCTTGTGATGGCCGTTAAAATCTATTTGTTGTTTGTTTTAATAAATTTCTCTCTCGTTTGTCACTTGGCCTGTATAAGCGGCTCCCCACTGATTTTGGGCCATGCCCAACCTAGGCATTTCTTAAATCCTGATGACTCCCACCTGTCGTGATAATTGGATATTTCTATTCAAAGTTTTTCGTGTATTTTACTGAAGGAAGCGTAAAAGGCTATTAAACTTGGTATGTTTTTTTGGGTCGTAATCTAAGCATATTTTATGCTAGTGAAAAATATCGCCTGAGTACAAAATCTTGTACACTATGTATAACGTCATAGCAATGCTATCGTGTATCTTTCCTAATCTTTAATAGTATTTAAATGTGACATATTCACATGAAAAATGTTTTTTTTTTCAAAATTAAGGCTCTAAAGTATAGTCAGTCGAATGGTGCACGTCCCTCCCATGACTTATCAAAATATTGCCATGCCCTACTGGCGGGACCTGCACCCCACATTGGGAATCATGAGCCTATACAAGGCCGTACCCAGAGGGGGGGGGGGTAGGGGGCTTTGAATTCCTCCCGAAATGTTTTTTTGACTCGTAAAAACGTAACAAAAAAGGATATAAACAAATTTTGTATACGTTTCGTTTTTGGAGGTTTTTTTGTGTCCCCCCCTCCCCAAAAAAATATTTGAGCAAAACCCCCTCCGAAAAAAAATCCTGGGTACGGCTTTGAGCCTATATGATTAAGGCATGTGTGGTGTTTTGTGACATTTATCTATGTATGTGTTATGAATAAAATATTCTATTCTAAAAAAAGTCACTGCACTTTGAATTCGCACAATTATGTTTTTCGCTAGGCATTGCCGTCTTTTTAATAAAAATAGTTTCCAAATCTGTCGATTTTTCCAAATTATATCATGGCATGGGAGTAACCTTCCTTTCAGTTCTAGTGTGTTTTAACGCTATTCTGGATTTACGGTATGTAATGAATAGTGTGGATCTGGTTTCTGTTCATTTCCTGTCTCTATGTTAATTGGTTGATTTATTAACAAATCAAAATGACATGATTCATATATCCAGTGTTAAAAGCCCCTTTTCTAGAGTGCTTATTGTAGTTAATTTTCTTTTTTTTAGTTGAGTCCCAAAGTGTTTATTATGACTTATTGCAATTTGTATTCTCTTGTTGTTTCCTTTATTAAGCCAAAATTCTATCCTTTAGCAGAGAATTTTTGGTACAATTCTAAACCGCTTTCAGTTTCAGTAGAGACAAGACTTGCATTTATTGCAGTTAATTGCGTAAGTTTTGTTGAACGCCAGGCTAGACTAAATGAGCCTAACAACCAAAGTAGCCTAAATCTTAAAAAGAAAAAGATGAAATTTTAATTTCCAGGCTGTGGAGCAGTAAATTTAAGCGAGGAAACTTATGAAATTTCTCTTCTAACAATATAATTGCCAATCTTTATAATTTGTAATTTTACTCATTATTCTTCAATGAGCCATCTAATATCGTTTCGAAAGCTGAATGTAGATCTTAGATAGCGCCCGCGAAGACTAATGGTTTTTTTTTCAAAGGGATTTTACAGTGGTGAAACTAAGGCGAATAAAATATCCTAGAATGGACAAATCCAATGGAATGCCTGTGTACTTGCTCACTTAGGTCTTGTCCATCTCCGTGGGATGTTTTTGGGCCACAACTGCCAACTCACTACACAAAAGCTCGGTATTTCGCTCTATCAGGTGTGATGCATGATAACTGGGCTATTTTGACCCGGTCAGAGTTCTCCATCCAATTGTTTTCGCGGCTTCCTCGTGGACAAAGTCCACGGAGAGATCTTTTAAGGGTTATTGTCGGGAGACGGCCACTGCTCATGCGCAAGAGTTTGGTATTATCAGCTTTTGGTATGACCAGATTTTTGTTTAGCCCTACACGGTTGGCCGAAAAGAACAATCTTTGGCAACCTGTCATCCTTCATCAGCAGACACAATAACTTGACGGAAAAGATAGAAAAACTAGTTTTAGATCCTTTCCATCTCCCTCATTCTTATTTTCTCAAAAGTGTATAAGGATTCTATGCAGATAGCTAAAAGAAAAGTTTTAGCTCCATCTCTTACTGATCAATTTGGTAATCTTAGATCCACTCCATCTTCCAATTACTTTATTTATCTTGTTGACTCCATTTGGAAAAATCTTGTAGATCCCAATGCCAGGCTAATTATATATTTTCTGCTATTTCTGAAGCGCTTGATGTTGTTCCCTGAATCGAACACTGACTGGGAAACTAAGCCTCTTATTTATATATAAATTTAAAAACTAAAACATAGTCAGTTTTTAGTCATTGCTTTAATTCACGATTCAGTTGTGGCAACAGTGTAGAGAATTTACGTACCTTAAAAGTCTTAATAGTTGCGTAATACCTAAGAAAGTTCTAGGAGTAAGTTCCAGCCTAGAATTTAGTCAGAGAGAACCATATTTTGAAGCTTTTGCCCTTTAATAGGATTACTCTGTCTTGGACTATCAAAGAACTGTTTGGCACCGAGATTTGATTCTAGTGATGAGATTGTGTGAAACTGCTACTACTAACAGCTCACCGCAGCACCATGTCGCCTGAGGCCAACACAGCTACGCACACTCCCTCCTCCATCCCATTCTATTCAAATCCATCGCAATCCATTGCCTTTAGCTGTGCTCCTTAAGACAAAGTCCATAAAAATTACCCATATAAAGGGGGATAAAACAGAATCCTGTTAACTCCAGATTTAATACGAAACTAGCTGCTAACCTTATTAGCTACCTTCACCGCAGGAGTGTTATTCTCGTACATAGCACTAATCACTTTAATGTGATTGTCTGGTATACCATGCAAGGATAAGACCTTTCGCTAAAGCTCTTCTATCAACGATATCAAACGCTTGTTCATGATCTATAAAACTGAGGACCAAAGGTGTTTGATAACTCACGCACTTCTCAATTATTAACCGAAGAGTGAAAGTTTGGTCGACACATCCTCTACCGTTTCTAAATTTGCATTGTTCTTCTCTTATCACTTTTGTCTGCAGTATCTCTCAGTCTAGAAAGTATCATATTACAAAGTAATTTGCTACCTACAGAGACCAGGCTAATGCCTCGATTGTGTGAAAGCGTTTCCATAAAAATCCGAAGAAGAAGAAGAACAATGTGGTTTCATGTATTGTTTTGTTTACTTTCTTCCAACCACTCAGCATAGACCGGATGACTGTAAGAAGTTATGAGACGGCTCGTTTAGTTGGAAATTGAAATTTGTAGTGCACTTCTCAAGAGTCAATAGTGGGTCGATTAAAGTAAGATGCAATTTTTCCAAATAAAAACTTCATTTTTGTGTATATGCGTACTTAAAAGAGAGTCAAAATGCTAGGGAACAGAAGTTTTAAGATAGTCATTTGATTTTTACGGTCTTAGAACTTAACCAGGAGGTTTAAAAAAAGTCAAACCTGTTTTTTTAACTAGTTATGACCTGAAGAACGATACTTTAAGGAATGACGCAACAGTGTCTTCAAATATGACGTGAGATACGAGAGAAGTAATTTTTCAAAACTCTGTCCTCGGTTTGAAGAAGTTTTTTGTTCTATAAGAACCTCTCTACGCCCCAATACCCCACTAGCGACGGGGGGGGGGGGGAAGAAAAAAATGGCACAAAAGTGTTACTTCAGCTAACAGATTATTTTTCTTAGGTTCTTAAAATGGCGGGGGAGGGGGGCTGTAAGCCTCTGGTAGGGGTTCTCGACCATGGTCATTCCAGTTGTGTACTTTTCATTTTGATATGGTACCATTTTTGAGGGTTTTAAGTTTCCTTTTTGAAATTTCCATAAATTCATTTTTGCTGTGAACTTTTACTATTAAGATGAACCTAAATAATAGTTGCTTAAACGGCAAATTTTTCTCACCTGGTGGTTTTTTTAATGTGCGTTTTTAAATATCCAGTTCCTATGACCTTTGGTTAGGTCTCTACTAAGCTTTTTCCGGAGACGGGGCCACTTGTTTTAACCCTAAGATATCGTCAGAGTATGTAAAAAGATAACTTTTTTTACGTTTTGTGATCCATTTTTTAAAACAAAACAGATCGTCTATTTCTTGTGCAAAAATATTCTTTAAATTCTTAAAAAGTCTTTCATTTTTAGATGAACATAGTAAATAAAGTAAATAAAGGAATAAATAAATAAAGAAATAAAAGTAAATAAAGGAATAAACAATATTCACTTACCACACAAAAGTCTTCATTCACAGAAGGTGCAACGTAATTAAATTTGGACAATTATGAAACAATGAATTTTACTTTTTCAAAATCCTGAGTAATTCTTAGTACATAAAATAAATAACAATTAAAAAACAGTCTGCTACAATATTGAAATTAATTCAGTTTTTTATACATATCATCTATCTGAGTCTTAAAATATTGCTTTAGCTGAGGCCTCTTTGACTTTAAAGTGGGTGTAAGAAGGCCGTTCTGGATTGAAAACAAGTCTGGATGCAAATAAATGTCCTTCGCCTGTTCAAACGACTGCAATCCTTTTCTCTTTCCTATGTCCTGGATGTCGTCTAGAATTAGCTTTTTGGTTTTTGGATTGGCGCAGATATCTGACACTGTTCCTTCAATCTCTTGCACCTGAGCCCACCTTTTCACTGTGTTGATGTCAGGTACTACTACCGCTACGGCACACGACGTAAGACTTTCACCATGGACAAAGGCTTGAGCCACATAAGCGCTGCTCTGATAAATGTTTTCCACTTTCTCTGGGGCTATGTATTCTCCTTGGGACAACTTGAAAATATGTTTTTTTCTATCAATTATTTTCAAGGTTCCATTCGGCAGCCAAGTTCCGACATCTCCAGTGTGAAGCCATCCATCATCGTCCAAGACTTCTTTGGTTTTTGTTGGTTCTTTGTAGTATCCCATAAAAACGTTTGTTCCTTTAACACAGATTTCGCCTTGACCACCAGCAGTATAATACTCCATTTCAGGAACGTCAACAAGCTTTATGGCACAGCACGGAAGGGGAGGGCCTACGTGCTCTGGCTTGGCGTCACCTGGAATCGTCAGTGTTGCAGGAGCTACACATTCCGTCTGGCCATAACCTTCAACAACGACACATCCCAGCACGCATCTTATAAAAGTAAGAACATTTCCAGCTAGAGGAGCTGAACCAACAACTAAAAGACGAATGCGGCCTCCCAAATCGGCTAAATGGGAACTTACACGACCATATATATCTTAAGAAATTAGAATAAATCTGGAATTAAATTTTAATGCTAGAGATCTCTATGTGCAGTTACGTAGTTTTTGGTAGTATCAGACGCCAAATTAAAAAAAAAAACTTTTCCCTGCAAAGGTGACTGTAACGAACATTTAGTCTTAGCATCTTGAGAGGAAATAACCATAATCAGCATTCGAAAGGATCTGACCATATTCAGTGTCCTTTTTAAGTAACAGAAGAGAGCATGCCTTAGCAAGGTGGTGCTTTCTGCCCTTTTTTTGCCCCCGAATATAGAGTTTTGTCCAAAGAGGGTCGAAAATGACAAAGAATATGGATTTTCATGGTCTAAAACCATAAAAAGGAAGTTTTGAGCCCCCCCCCTCTAACGTGACAAACTGATGGTTTTCAGTTGACCTAAACTATGTATCAAACAGTTTGTGGTAACGAACTGAACGTAAGTAATGAGGCGGCTCAATAGTAACCGAAACTCTAGGAAACAGATTCTTGATAACAATAGGAACATAAAAAGAATCGAATTTTGATCCTTATTCAAAGCATATAAAATTCATCAAGTTAGATGTTACCTATCAAAAGTTAAGAGCCCGAGAAAATTTGCCTATTTTTTACAAAGTCACACCATCAGATTCTGTATATCAGAGAACCCTACCACAGAGGTTTCAAGCTCCTTTATGCAAAAATGTGAATTTTACGTATTTTGCTAGAAAAAAGAAAGAAAGATCACGGATGTGTGTTTATTTTCAAAAAATTATTTTTTTGTTTGTTTTCTCTAGGGGCTATCGTATCGCACCAATAATCCTAGAAGATCGAAAGAAGGTTCAAAATTCAAAGTTCTAGTGCCATTTTTAAGTGACAAAAAATCTTGGAGAGCAGCTAGCCCCCCCCCCCCCCTAACACGCCCTCTTTTACCAAAGTCTCTCGATCAAAATTTTGAGGTAGCCATTTTGTTCAGAATAGTTGAAATATCTAATAACTATGTCTTTGAGGATGGCCTGACCCCCGCAGTCCCAAGGAAAAATGCTGCATGCTATGAAGTTTGCCCATTGTTTACATATAGTATTTGGTTATTGATAAGTATACAGATATTTGGGGGGGGGGGGTTCTAGCAAAGAGGGGTTGCATGGGTGGATCATTCTATGGATGAATTTCTCATGAGGGAAGGAATTTTCCGTGGAGAAGGAGCCGGATTTCCCGGTATTATTTAAAAAACGATTAGAAATTAAATAAAGAAACATGTTTTCAGCTGAAAGTAAGGAGCAACATTAAAACTTAAAACAAAAAGAAATTGTTACGCATATTAGGATGGTTGCCCCATACCTCGTTCTGTACGCCAAATTGTTTTTTATAAACTTTTAAAAAGGCTTATTTATTGTTCTAATTAAAGGACCCTTGTGTTTCAGGGGCCATTCTTAAATAATTGGAACAAAAAGTCAAACTTTAGCATAAAGAGCAAGGTATTAAGGAGGGGTAACCGACATTATATGCTTAATAATCATTGTTCGTTTTAAGTTTTAATGTTGCTCGTTACTTTCAATTGAGAATTTTTAATTTTTTTATTTAATTCACAAACAAAATGATATAACATACCTATGTTTTGAAAATCCGCTTCTCTTGGATATAGAGTAATGTCCGAGTGGCTCCGTTACCACATTACCGGAAATATTGTCATAATCCTTGAAATGTCGTCATAAACTGGATTTCCTAATATTATTTGCATAATGAATAAAAAAAAATACTTAACTTGTATCATAAGTTAACTGGTGCTGCAAAAGGGTTTAACTTTAAATATTCTCTAAACTGAAACTGAAATGCTTTTCTGAAAGCTGAGCTTATTAGAGTTTTAAAGATCCGAGGCTGTTTGAGGGTTTTTCTGCTCTTAAACCTGTTTTTTTTTTTTTTTTTTTTTTTTTTTTTTTTTTTTTTTTTGCGTTGGTTTTATGTTTTCAGTGAAGAACTAGTTTCGGAGAACTCTAACCGACCGATTAGAGTGATAGTGATATTAAGATTTATTCATTTTTCATTCTTAACCGACTGAGACTGTTTCACTGATTTCATTGATTTCACTTCCTATATTTTCATTACCTCATATGCCCTAAAATAAATAAAAAAACAATTGAGCCTAAAAAATAATGGCTCGAAGCACCGCTAATTTACTAAGTCAAATCTTTATCCGATCGGCTGAAACAATGGGGGAGTGATGCCCCTTCTCCCATACGTGATACTCCTAGCGACAAGTATAATACGTTGTACCAGTTCACCCCTCGCGATCGAAAAGGAGTACATCAGAAGCTTTTTCCTGTCTGAAGTGCCTTTAAGGGACATTTGTTTTCTTATTTAACTTAAACAACACGGAGTGAAAGTAAGTCAGAACCTAGCAAATTTATAATTGACATAGCTTGTTATTGTAAATAAACAAGCAATAGTTTAAGCAAATAAAGTTTTCATAAACTCATCAAGAGTAGAGATGGGGGTGCCAGTCCGACTGGCACACAATATATGGGCATAGACCCACGTGGTTTATGGACTTTGTCAGTGAGAAATTGAAAAACAGGAATTTTGTCACGTTTATGGATGGTTTTATGGATTTTCTCAGTGAGAATGAAAAAACAGGAAGTTTGTCACATTTATGTCTGTTTTCATGGATGGTTATGTGTGTTGATTATTTGATGTTTTTATGGATTATTGAGTCTAATGGGGGCAGGTCAATGACACTTCCTTCTTGTTGTTGCTCGATGCAAATGCCAAGGTCAATGTTGTTGTTGTTGTTTTGAACAGAGTCATTAGAGAGAACACGTGGTTAATGGGGTCAATGTTGTTGTCGTTCGAAGCAAAGTTAATGACACTACCTTCCTGTTCGAGGCAGATGTTATGATCCAGAAATAGTATTTGTTATTGTTATTCGAGCCAGATGTTATGAGGTTCCGAGAAACAGTTAATGACACTTCCTTCCTGTTCGAGGCGGATGTTATGATCCAGAAATAGTATTTGTTATTGTTATTCGAGCCAAATGTTATGGGTTCCCGGAAACAGCTAGATCCCCCTTCTCAGCCAATCAGCGAGTTGGATACATCCCCCTTCTCAGCCAATCAGAGGGTCGGTTACATATTAGCGGCGGAGGGAATATAAGGAACGGGTTTTTTGCTATAGTTTTATTAGTCTGTGAATAGAATTCAAAGGAGTGAGAACAGTTTTGACTTTACTCATTTGGATATATATTTGTGTTGATGGCGATGAGTGGAATGTTTACACTATTAGAAGTTGATAGTGGAGTTGATGATAATAGTACAAGAGAACCAAACATTGCGGTGGAAATCACGAAAGGATCGCGGCTTTGTCTGGAATGGGATGCAGTATATGCAAGATATGTGATATCCTTGAGCAAATTTAAAATGGAGGATCAATTATGTTTCGCTGCAAAAGTTGATATAGCACATGTGAATAGACTTCAATGTGCTTTAAGTACATTAGTGAAACATATTGAAGACAATAAACTCTATCACTAATTGTACATGCTTTTCTGGTTAGAGCTGACGAATCAGGGTCAGTCTAGAGTCAACAGTCAGAGTGAAAGAATTGAAAAATGAATAAATTTGAGAAAGAGAGAATTAGATCAGTGTTTATAGAAAAACATTTGATTTTGGATGATGATTTTCTCGACTTATCTCTTCAACTTTTAAAATGTGATTCAAATGCTTATACTCAATTTATTGATATCTTGATCACAACACGTCAGAATGATATCGTGGATATACTTTCATTGCCAATGTAGATGGCTCCTCCTTCGAAAGAGACAACGTCACAGAGTTACTCCTCTCCCCTTTCCTACACTTTGAATTTATGGCGCGAAGAGGATCAGTTTCGTTTTAGCTGTGAGAGAGTTGACATCGGAAACCAAAATGTTCTATATATGCCCATTGTGCATGTACACTCTCGGCAGTTTGACTTAATGCGAGAATTGTACAATTATTGATGACTATAATGAAAAGTGTAAATTATGTAATCCTTTCAAATTACTTAGATGCTATGCAGTACAAATTAAAGGATGTAATTAATGTCTTGAGGGGGTGTGTGACTCACACCCTAGAGGCCACCTATGTTCCAATTGTCACTATGATAAATGTGATCAGTGGGAGAATACTTACCCCGCTATGATTGGAAAGAATCCTAAACGTGATTTAGTTTATTTCTACGAGATTGGTATCGTCGTGGATTTAAATTATTCTGGGAAGAGGAATCTGGTCTACGATTCAACTGTTGGGGTAACAAGACAATTTGGTTTCTACGTCATCGTTGTGACGACACCACCTACTATGACTATAAACCAAGTGATTTTTATTTGGCAGTGACGGAATGTGATTCACCATTTGAAAACACACCTCTTGTTATTGCGTCTAATAGCCAGACTGAAACTCATGAATTTAATAATATGAACTCTAATAAAAGTATTGACTACACGCAGAGAAATGACAAGAGTAAAGCAACACGGTCCTTCAGACAATATAACCCCGAATACGCCGCCCATCAAGATCAATAAGCAGTGAAACCAAATGATTTATCGGCATTAGTGGTTCACGACAGTTGCCTAGAAGAGGATGAAATCTAAAAGTGAATATTTAAAGACATTGCTGTATATATACGCATTTTATTAATAAACAAATTCACAAACATTTTTTAAGCACTTTACTCTTAGGGCACTGAAATCAATATTATATAGGTCTGAGAGGATATTTTCCAGTAGAAAGTCGTTCAGACGTGTATTGTCAACATAAATGTGGAGAAACTGCTTGTAAGTATAGCCGCGACATCGGAACACAAAATATAGTAGTGCATGGAAGCCACAGCTTTTAGTCGTTAGATCCTGCACCCTCTTTTGATTTTGAATAATAGTTTTCCCACTGCTCTCAATATAGTTGCTGATGTGGGGTGTGTAGAATGTATAAGGTAGACCAAGAGGATCAAAAAATTCAATCGTCTTCATTGTTTGAAAGATGCACAGCCAATGACCCGTCAGCACAGTCGACGGACTGCTATTAACAATAATCAAGGTGTTGTTGACACTTTAAATTTTTCCTAGATAGTCCGAGGGTAGACAATTGCATTTTTACTAGGACATGTAGGGGTCCATATTAAATACACTGATTACTTGACTGGTGTTCATGGCGCCAAGTTTAGTAGAACACTGCCTTCGGGAGTGATTTCCAAATAGGCTTCATATTGATTTAGTGAGATTAGGGCAATACTCTCAGCCAATGGGTCTGTAAATGTACACTCTAAACGCACACTCCCCATACGTACTATACTCATATCCTGTGTACCCGACAAATCCAGTACAATGATACCATGTGTTTTAGCAAACATATCTTCGGTTATACCATTTTCAAATAGTTGTGACTCATGATCTAGGGTTTGCAGGGTCAGCTCGTACAACGTTCTATAGGATTTCTCAAAAGATAGATTGTAGAGTGGGATGCCGTTTACTTTTCCTACAAGAGATGAAAGTCCAAACATCTCGAATTTATGTGGGCATTTAGTCAACGATCCTATTGCACTAGCGCTTTTTACAAATCCCAACGCCAATTTCAAGGGGATTTCGCCATTGATAATGGATGAATCGGTGAAGGTGCGTGAGCCCATTGCAATATGACGCTGAGTGGTGATTGTATGAGGAACAAGTAGTTTAATATTGTTACCATTTGATCTCAGTTTTTTCACGGCCAAAGCAACAGAACTCATAACCTGTTGTTTACGTACATGAAGTATTGCCGAGGTGAGGGAGAGACTTACATCGGGATTGCCAGCAAGTTCTTTTCTCAATATGAAATTGGAGGGTGCAAGCGTCAATTTTATATCCACTTGAACATTGGGTGGAAACCATTGGGGTACATTAAATATGTCCTTATATATTTTCCCGACTAGATGTAATTCAGTAGTTGTAGCATATTTAAGCGAAAATTTAGTATAAGTATTGGTAATGTATTCATATCCATTGGAGGCGCCTCTCAATTACTTGTATGACTTGGGTGTCATCAGCATGAATTGCATATAGCTTGTATAATTTGAGAGATTGTTGCTTGTGCTCACCAGCGTGCCATTGATGTAGACACTAATTTGACGAAATAAATTATGTAATATACAGTTTTCATAGGATATCCCATCGCCCCGAATCGGCATTGCATTATTAGATTTCCAGACTTTCATTTGTAAATCTATAAATGTCGAAGACATGTCCATAAAGTAGTATTCATTGGAATAAATTTGACAGTGGATATTATTAGAGAGGCGGTGTTGTGGATAAAATTTTTCATAGTATCCATGCTTGACACTCAAATCAACATTTTCTGCATTGAATAGATTCAATGAGGCGGTGATTGAAGGTTGGGAATCCTTATTCAGTTGGTAGGACATTTTAGGAGAAGAAATCTAGTTTAGATCTGACACTTTTCATCCTGGGGCTTCTGTTTACAATACGTGTCGGCTATCTTTTCTTTGACAAAAGGGGTGTCTTATGTTTCCGACCTGAGCGGATACTGATGAGTGATGCGGTGTTTCTTGACCTTTTCAAACCTTTACCATTTTGTTTTAATCTCTCACCAAGGGTTCGTGCACTGGACCTAAGATTTTCCGAAGCACTTTTTTTAAAATCCTTGCCAGAGCCCAAATCGTATAGTGTAGAGGATGCAAAATCTGTCACAGCCGGTACAATTTATTTTCTAGCCAGAGGTAGTGAAGAGCGAAACAGCTTAGCAAACCAGCTGCCAAGACCGTAGCCAGACATTGTAGTACGCCCCTTGCAATGGTCCAGTCCATTGCCCTGTTCTCTTGGGCCAAGAGTATTAACATAGCAGTCAATATCAGGACAAGTGAATACCACTTTTCTATGAGGCATCTTGCTGTTGAACGATGGGTCGAAAATGGCATGTAATCACAGCCAAACCTTTTGAAATTGCTATTGGATCACCCACTTCGGTTCTTAGTGTTAACTGACAGAGTTCCAAATAGGAAGTGTTTACGGGAATATACTGAAGATGCTTTATATTGTAGTGATGAATATGTTCTTGATTGGTTTTTCGTTCAAGAACTGGTAGGAGGGGAACATTTGAATTACCAACCCGAGATGTTTCCACAAATGAAGCATAGAGAAATATGCAGGTGTCTGTGGAGAAGGCAGGCGGATAGTCAGCGAAAATGAAATTAGTGTTTCCAGCACTTTTACCATTGATTATATTGAGCTTAAAGCCAAGAACATCCTTTAGATTATCATTCAGAATAACCTTTTCACTGGCAATAAGTGAACTAATGTAGATCTTGCCCTCCTCCTTCGAATAGTTGAAATGAAAAGCACCTTTTTTACGAGCGGATATTCTTTTATTAATAGAACGACATAAATCATTCAGGCAGGTGAGTTCCTCGTAGGGTAATTCAATATATGGATAATCCATCCAATGGATTTTTTGAATTTGTTCTTGATCACCTGGTGGTGTCGGCCAATCATAGGGTATAATTTTTATTTCATATTTACGATCCTTTCTCAGGATGTCATAGGTATTTTTAAGAATACAGTCGACAAGAGCCACTTCATACTTTCCGTCGAAATTGATGGTGGGGGAGAGTTTCGTCCAAAAATCACTTGTTCTATTCAAATCATTGTAGAGAGGATCTGAAACATTGGACATGAAATTCATAGAAAAATTAGTGGTCATTACTTATGTTTTCAGCACTAATCCAAGAAACTACCTCCGAGTTGTATCTGATCCATCGAAAACGCAAGTTTCTCTTGCATGTGCGTGTACTACTATTTAATATATTCATACTTTTATAAATTCCGGATGTGCTTACCACTTTTCGAAATTCATAGTCATAAGAGAAACAGAGACTCTCATCATAGATTTTGTCTCGCAGTCGATATGTCGTGTGTTCGGTGTCCAGGATTTTAGACACTTTAAAAAGTTCGGTGCTCCATAAATAATTCCCCTTTTCAAAAATATTGGTGGTTCTATTAATTCGAACAGTATCACCAACATTGAATTTCTTCTTTTTTTTCTCTTTTTCACCCTTGGAATATTGCTTTAGAAAAGCATCAAATGTATTTTCACTATAATGAACATCCGTTGGTGTAGAGTTGGACAGAGATCGATGGGGTCGATGGTTGTATATCTGCATGATTTTATCTAAATCATGAATAAAAGCCGGTGTATTTTTCAATGTTCAATATCTTGAAATTAATAGACAAATCGTTCTTATTAATCGTTCGGCTAATGCAGCCTTTATCGGACTATGACTATGATAAAGTGTTGTATTATATTTCAAAAGAACCTTTTGCACATGTGGATTAACAAATTCACTACCACGATCCGATTGAATTTTTCTATATGAATCATGTTCTAGAATACTTTCAATGGCCCGAGCAACTTCAACACCTCTCTTTGACCGTAGTGGAATGGCATAGGCATAGCGACTAAAGATACTGATTGCCACTAGAATATATTTGTAGGGTGCATTGTGACGTTGTTGAAGTGC
This sequence comes from Artemia sp. Qi Xiang Cuo, assembly GCF_049724085.1. Classification (NCBI taxonomy): domain Eukaryota; kingdom Metazoa; phylum Arthropoda; class Branchiopoda; order Anostraca; family Artemiidae; genus Artemia; species Artemia sp. Qi Xiang Cuo. Next base: position 58,159,728 of record NC_142808.1, read on the forward strand.
GTCTAGAGTTAAAAGATCCATTTGCATTATATTCAGAGGGGAAAAGGCTTTAGTTTGTCGATATTGTTTGCTGCAAAGCCTGTGATTCCGATGCAGTGTGTAACTTGGTTCATTTTCTAGATACTCTTTTACTTTTTTCAATGTGGTGCCGGAGACTTTAGAAAGCGTTTTGGGATAACTTAAACTTCCCACTTCGTCAATATTGTCATAGACACTTTTCAGAACTTCAACAATGTCGAGCGTAGACATGTAGTTTAACGTCCACTCCCTTTTTGCCCACTGGCGGGCGAATTTATTCGTCCTCACTTTTGAATAGCAGTCACAAGTGTTGTAAAATCATTGCTGCTGCTGATAGTATCTTCAAATACTGAATCTTCTTCTTTTTTAAATGGTGTTGTTGCTGGTGGACTATATTCTCTTAGTTTCTTTAGAATTTGCTTATTACCAATAAGACTTTTGGGAAAGTTTATTGCACACAGAAAGGTGTATAGATTATCGTCAAAGGATAAGAGTCCTTTACGATTCGTCACCATATCACAAATTAAATCAACTAGATTATAAATTTTTCCTTGAATTAAAATTCGTTTCCCTGTGCTCTCGACTTTAACTTGATGTTCACCAACAGTTTCCAACATGAGATAAGATAATACTCTTTTACTCTGATCTCGATAGGTCAAAGGCAATAGGTTTCCAATTTTCAATACAATTGAATTCAATTCCTTCTCCTTTGATTGTACATTATCTTGAGGAGATGTTTCCTGTTTAGGGGGATCTGTGGTGATGGTGGCAGGTCTCTCACGATATGGTTTATGTTTGTCCACACGTCGCAATGCATCTTGAAGTAAAAGCAGTTTTTTGTCATCGGCAATATTCTCATCGTTAATGAATTTGCTTAGATTGTCTTCAAAATGTTCGATGGGCGAGAGGACAAGTTCAAATGGTGTCAATTTATAGGGTTTTGCCATTTAGAGAAAACGGTTTACAAGTCCTGAAATTATCGGTAGTAAAAGTGTGAAAAAGCTACCGCCCGCCTGAAGGAGCCGTGTTCTTTTTAATTTTTTTGCCATGTTTTTAAAATCCCAGGCGCGTACAGTGGAACGATGTTGCTTTGTCTGTTGTCTAACACCATATGGCAGTTGAACATTGCCCTCAGTTAAATTTAAACAAAGTTCGGATATTAGATTAATGAAATCATTGTCAACCCCATGTTTGAGTATAGCCTTCCTAAGCAATGGTTTTGAAGTGCTTAAAACGTAAAACAGATGACGTTGTTCGTGTAGTTTCTTCAGTGTCATAATGGCGACTGATAGTCTTTTCTACTGTTCACCGGAAGATATACTGTAATTTCATTGTTGAAAATGTCGGTGACTACACGTAGATCCTCGGGAGTGCTCTGATTAAGATCCAGCAAACTGTAACCGTAGGGCTTGCTAGTCGCCTGAGTGTACGCTGACAACATAAATTTAGGGGCGCCGGGGTATATCTGATTATTGAGTGTTATGAGTGAGCTAGAATCACGGACGACTCGATAGATAATATAGACAGTGCAATTCAAAGCAAGGGTTCGCATACATTTGCTCTGATGAAACAGATTGTGTAGAACCAGGGTAACGGAAATGTGTTCATGATGGGAGCGAACATTGAACAGTTGTAGCATTTCCTGTGAGAACTGTTCAATGGATTCAGCCAAATCATCAATAATCAACCACGAGTTCGATTCAATACTATTGAAAACATCAAGTCCTCGTATGAATTGTATTGGTATGGTTGTGACAATAGCTTTTATTTTATCATAGGACTCTTGCCAAATACTATAGCAATAGTAGATTTTTTTCGGCTTTTCCAAAAACATTTTATCGCAATTTTGAATTATTCTAGCTAAAAGTCTTGTTTTCCCCGACATTGAGGGGCCACACAGAAACGATCTGAAGGGTGTTTTAAATTGATACATGCTGCTGACAACAGTTGGACTGCAACTAACTGTAAATCATATGTGCTCAATGAATAAGTAGTAATAATTTCCCCCATGGATCTATCTATTCAAGAACAAAAAAAAAAATATTTCATGGCAGCATTTATTTCGACACTGCATGAAAATATTTGCAGTCAACATGAACAACGATAAAAATAACACTTGTTCAACAATTGACAAAATTTCATGGTCAACATGAAAACTCTATTTGTTCAACATGAACTGCAATGATAACACTTTATAAATAAGCACTTATTGTCTTTAAAAACACTTTTTGTCTTTAAACACTTTTCTGTACAACACTTTTTGTCCATCACTTTTCTGTACAACACTTTTTGTCTTTAAACACTTTTCTATACAATAACACTTTCTATACAACAAAATACACACACTTGGAACAATAGCACAGTTGAACATGATGAATTTAAAGGTGGGATCCCCCCCCCCAGGGCCGCGGGGCCGAAGGCTGGCCGACCGCGGGCGGGACCCCCCCCCTGGGCGGCCGCGGGAAGGGACACCCCTCCCCCCCGCCCCCCGGGAGCCGCGGGAGTGAAAAAGAATAGTTGTCGTCACTGCTATGGGTTAGTTGAGGGTGGGTTAGTGGGTGGGTTAGATGTAAAGGTTGAGTGGTGGAGGGTAGTTGGTTAGGTTAATTTATCCAGACCAAGTTGATTGCGATAGTCAATGCATTCAACTCGGTCTGAAATACGATAGTGGCCGTGGGGTAGAACAGTCACACCGTTCTCGAGCAGATAGACCTTGTCGGATATACATGACATTGCATTCTTCTCCACTCTCACAGTATAATTTCTATACTGTAGAGAGCGAATTGCAAGCACTTGTGCTCTTGGCACTAGGCTTCTTTCTACACAGTCTCTGTAAACACTCATGTTGAAAGTGCTCTTTACAAAATCTGTAGGCACCCCTTTACATGCCTTCTTTTCATCCCCACTATGTGTTTCAACGCAATAGACTTTGGGACCCGGGACCACCCCCCTGGATATCAAATCACTCCCCGTCTCTGATTTTAATTTTAATAGTTGGTTGGGGGCTTGACGTTTCACCAGCTCGGGGTAGAGTGATGGATTCTAGTTGGTGAAATCCATCCGCGAGCTGATGTGCACCCCATTTTGCAAATCACCCAATAAATCCAATTCAGTCTCATTTACCTTTAACAGCAGATAATCTGTATCACCATAGTAAACTTGAACCTCCCCCTCCCGTGGCCATTGCACCTTGCATACATTGTAAAATAACGACAACATTAGCTTTTTTGACATTTCCAGTACTTAACTGCCTCCTGCCATATTCTTGTTCAGTACCACATTTCGCTTTCGCCTGTGTAGAAGAACCATGCCGGCCTCTATGCTCGTGAATGATGTAAAATTGGGGTCGGCAATAATTCGTGCACACTCTAGAGGGTCAGTCACGAGCTCGCAGCAAGATCTATTACGTAAGCTTTCACACATTTTGCCAAACGCTGAATTTAGAATGAGCTTATACATTTCCTTCTCCACCTTTGAATTTGCCTTAGAGCGTTTATCGACAAAGGTGTCGATAAACGTTTTCAAGGAGGGTCGCTGATTGAACTGCAGGACCCTGTGTATTTTAGTGATCTTGAAACCGTTGCTCACCATCCAGTGCAAAAGCACATGGTGAACAACGATATTCTCTTTAGGGTCCAAATCAGCAATCAGTTTCTGTTTAGAGGGAGTCCAGTGCATCCCCATATCCTCAACCAATGAACGATTGTATGGGCTCAGAGAGTCCCTGCTCAATGGTCGATTGATACAGGGAAAGACAAAATCATTGACCGTGTCGTGAATCGCCAGTGGACTGTGAACATCAACGTCACAGAACCATTCTTACGACTCGTTGTTCTCGACGATGGTAATGTCGGGGAACTCACAAGGATTTTCAAGCCATTGATAGTTCCCACACGGCAAAGAGTAGTGAGACATTGCCGAGGGGTACAATGAGTTCATGTCCAAGAACACTGCATTTGAATTTGCACCGGTGCTTTGTCCGCTCGGATCGGTTGATAAGACGCGGTCCCCATGAAAAACATACCCTCCCCGCATGGAACGCTCTACAAAAAGGTGCTGATCTACATCAGTGATTAGGCCTATTTCCTCCCTGCTAATTTTTAAAATTAAATCCATCACTAAATGGGGTGTAGAAAAATAATATCCTATATCTAACCCGAACTCTGAATAGATCTGGTCTGTGTTCTTACAGACTATATACAACAGAGTTAAAACGTCACTGGCCAAGTACAGTCTACAATAATCCCACCCATTTTTACAATCCCCCTTGGACCACACCTTCTTGGCAAACTCATATTCTTTGGCTGTGCATTCACTGTTGGTCAGTGAATTGTAAAAAGCTTCAATTGGAGGTAGTTTCTCCTCACTTAAGCGTGCGCCAGAACAGGAATAATCATATGCATATATACCTTTGCAGGTCAACAGGTCATACATTTCACTGTCTGGAAAGTGCTGTTTAAGCAAGGGAAAGCTATCAAAATTGTCGCTTTTCTGCACTTGAATGAGTTGACTCAATGCCTTGGGGAAAAAACTAAAAGAATCTAAAAACCTAATTTTATTCCAGCACGTACGCTCATTATCCACTACCTGCCATTTCAGTTCGAGAAGCAACAACTTCTCGGCTGATTTGGGAATGATGTTATAGGTAAATGAATTATTCAACCATGGACTATCTACTCCCCCTCCTTCCCTGTGCATACGTGCCAGCGCCGGTAAAATAAATTTTAAATCATAATTGGAATTGTGGCTAAAAACAGGGATAAAAAACATATGGATCACGTTTAAATTCCACTCTTGATGCGCTACCACCCTAAAATTACTACCTCCCGAGGAGCTTTCCTGCCACAAATTGACATGGTCTCTGACTGTCCCCCTCCCCCCTCTTATCCCGTTTGTCCCCTTATCCTCCGCGAACCCCTACCCCGGACCAACCCCACCTAGGGTTTGTTTTTTATTCGCAATACGATCCTCTGCAGACAACACCATTGGATAATGCGTATGTCTCAAACGAGAAATAGCACCATTAGCCGTGCCAATCAGTTTAGTCAATGCCTTGACCATGCACTCCCCCTCATCCAAGGTTTCAACTATTTCTAACACCTGCATGGTGTTCGAATTATCTCTTTGCGCGGGGGCGTAGGACACTGCAATAGCCTGATATTCTTTGACTCGGTTTGGAAATTGGGGATCGGTCACCTCCACCAACTTAGCCTCACAGTCCAAAGATATTTTGTTGCACTGGAGAAGGGTATTTTGAAAATTTTTGAATCATAGAATTGCACTCTTCCCTGAAAACGTTTCCACTGACTGATAGCCATGGCGTCTACAATGCCTCATATGACCCCGTAGTTTTATATCACTACGGACTTGCGACAAGCATGTTGGACAGTAGAAACGTACCCCCCTATGCTTACCACCCCCCAGAACTCTACTAATGTCAGTGATAGGGTTAAAATGACCGATTGTGTTCGGTTGACTAGGTGGCGTGTAAAGCAACCAAACCCAGTGTTTAACCAAATCATCTTTTAGAACGAACCCCATCTTCAAATTCTGTTTCATATTGTACCACAGTAACGCCAATATTTAAGTGGGCATTAGCCTTTTCAAACATGTCAATAGATCGTAGCGTTACTGGATATTTCCCCTCCAAACATGAAAAATCTACAACTGGGAAAAGGGACCCGTCCTTCCCAAGTATAGCCCAGTGACCTAAATTCTTCTTAGTAGCGTCATCTGCTAGAGGCTGAAAGGCTGATATGAGGATAGCATATCTGAAATACATTTGATCTGTTTCAAAATGGATCTTCTGGACACCTTGACAACCCTCTAGATCTGGATTATAATCTAAGACTATTGCTCTTTCCCCACCCCCTCTTAAAATAAAATCCTTCTTAAATTTACATATATTTACGCTTAAATTTTCAATAAATAAAACTACTGAGCCACTTCCATTTTCGTTATAGTTCTCGAGATGCGTTATAATTTGATCGACCCAATCCATGAAAGCACCCTCAAAATTTTCTAAATTTGGATAAATTAAGCGCATCTCGGAATGTATAAAATGATAGTAAACCTCACTTTTCCCCTCATTCAAATAAAACACTTTTAAAACAATTGAAACCTTAATTGAATCCCTCCCCCATAATTGAATTTGATTCTCCAGAAGTGGACGAATTTTGTCTGCATAGGCATGCACAATTTCTATAGGGTCATAAACAAATTTTCCCCCCAGTAGTGTATTACAGGGATCACCAAACATTACATTGAAAACAACTATATTATTTAAAATTCTGTTGGACAGCTGAAAGTCTGGGAGAGGTGGGCCCCCCTCCCCCGCGTGTATATGACACCCTCCCCCCACCTGTCTAACAAAATATGGCGCAAGCTATACGTCAGTTTATTTTAGTGGAGTCGTGAGGTTCTAGGTGGTTTGAGGGTTACCTGTAAAATACTTTAAAATTTTTAAAGTATTAGGGCTCAAGTCTACCAGTTCAACTGTGCTACTATCTACTTTAAAAAAATTATTTAAAAACTCATCAATATTGTCAGGTACTTCAATGCTATCGCCCCATAGTGAATTGTCTTGAAACTCCAGTGGTGGTTCCTCCCCTTCTTCACTGGACGGCGAATATGGGACCAATGCAACCTATAAATGAAAAAATAGCTTATTTTCAGTGTTCAAATCAGCCCTACTGTTTTTAAAATTTGGATTATTATTGCTTAATAAAATTTGGTTAATTCAACTGAAGAAAATCTAAGATATGACATAGAAGGCAACAATTTGTTCGTTTATTTTCAAAGTGTAAAATTTTTTTTTTTTTTCGGTGCTCCCCCCCGCGCACGTCCCCCCCTAACCTTACCCCACAGCGCGTCCCGGACCACCCGTGGCGCTTTCCCTGACTCGTTGCGCACCCCTGTGACGCTTCCCTGACCCGTGGCGCTTTTCGGAGCCACAGCGCACCCCTGTGGCACTTCTCGGGGGCCCGCATCGCTTCCCGCAACGCTTCCCCGGCCCACCGGCTCCACGGGTCCCAGCCGTTTACCTAATGCCCCAAAAAAGTTGAAATATTTGCTTAGACTGCATAAGTCCAAGTTTCCCTCTAATCCCGTTCTATAAGTTCGGCGAACTCTTCATTAGCTCGCAATTATTGTAAGCCGCCGCGCGAGTGTTCCAGGATTGAACCGTTAAGTCGGTTTTCCCTCGCTAAAATCTTTGGCACGATAGACATATTCAGTGTAAATTAGAACGTCAATATGTGACAGAGGGGATAATCTCTCTCTAAAATTACGTGAAAAAGAACATTCAGTTTCAAAGGTATCTAAAATATATGTGATAGTAGCAGAGAAAACAGTAAAGATTAGAAAAAAAATAGTATTTTGAGTTTCAAAGGTATCTAAAACTATATGTGAAGCGATAGCAACAGAGAAAAGAGTGGTTTCTTTGCAAAAATTACATTTAGATATGTAATATGGGGTTAATATCTCACAGAGATAAATTTATATTGGGTTGAAAATAAAAGTTTTGTTTTTATATATTTCTATAAATTAGAAAGGTAGGAAAAAATACTTACATTTGCATAATCCGTCTGGGCTTGTATGCTCGAAGGACCAGGTAGTGCATGTTGGAGGGCGAAGGGACTGGTGACGTTAATTTCTTGTACAGGAGCTGTGACTTGTGCAGCCGGGGTAGCTTCTGAGCCAGTTGAAAAAGCTTGTGTAGGTGGTGTTTCGGCATTGAAGCTATTCACCCACTCTCTTTTTAGTGTTTGGCCAGACAGCATTGTGGCTCGATTAAGAGTGGCTTGCGTAGGTGACTGCACTTGGGCAGGTAGTGTGGAGCTGGGGGGTTTTGGCCAGCGATCACATTGCATGACAGGGGGCGCATTATTGGCCCTCGCTTTCTTGGAAGAAGGGGGCACGCATTCTTCACTATTTGCGCCAGCCATAGGTCTCATCAAAGCAGTGTCCGCAAATTCTTCATAATTTGCCTTAAAGAAGAGAAGAAAAATCAAATCAAAATAATTTGCCCCTTTCTAAAGAAAGAAAGTTATTAAACATTATTTTGTTTAGTTTATCACTAAGAAAGCACAAAACCCATATTCTCTCCCCCTAAATTTAGGAAAATTAAGCCATCCCTCTCATAAAGTTAATCATGCGTTTTATTCAAGCGAAAGCGAAGCAATTATCTTTTCTATTTCTAATAAAAGTGTTAGCCACCAACAAAAATCCTGTATTCACGCCCGGGAATATAAAAGAAACTTTTTTGAAGGCTTGAAAAAATTATATATTTAAGAATTATTTTTATTTTAAATTTGAGTATATGTCTACAAACAGAATCCCACTTACTTTTACTTACAAAGAAGCTGTTAGAAGCGATGTATTGCCCACTCCTCCCGGTCACAGAATATCAGAAATATATCGTTAAACATAATCTATTTATCTCCTTCCATATAGGTTACGAAACTAAAATTCTAATTATTGCTTAAAAGTGTTTTAATTTTGACGGAGAAACCCTTTGACTTGACCGCGTTTGTAAACACATCGGAAGAGGGGACGACAAAGTAATTATAACCCTGCGGAATGTATTGTCAAAACATAGTGGGTTAATAGCTAAGAGATATGCAGAAGTTGATAAGGCTTACAGAAAGGCCAAATTTATCAAAAAGGTATTTCTTTGTGCGGTGGTTAGGTTTTGACGGTAAAAGAATATATTTACGTTTTGCATTCAGTATGGTTTGAGGGTAAAGGAATATATTTACATTTTAGCTGAATATAAAGATTGTTTGGTGGTTAGGTTTGTTGGGGAGGGGGGGGGGGGTAGGTTTTGAGGGTAAAATGAATATATTTTACGTTTTGCATTCAGTATGGTTTGTTGGGGGGGGGGATTTAGCTGGAAATATAGAGGGAAGGAATTTATCGAAAAGAGAATTTCTTTTTGCGAGAATTTGGGATTGTATAGTTTGTTGTGGGGGGGGGTAGGTTTTGAGGGTAAAGGAATATATTTACATTGACTATAAGGATTGTATGGTTTGGGGGGGGGGTTTGAGGGTAAAGGAATATATTTACGTTTTGCATTCAGTATGGTTTGTGGGTAAAGGAATATATTTACATTTTAGCTGAATATATTGGAGGATGTCCAAGGAAAATTTGTTTGAAAATAAAAATGCACTTACATTGCTAATTGCGGCTGCCAAGGCCTCAAGCTCATCAAATTTATCCATTGTCAGGTTGTTTGCACTGTGTCAAAATACTTTCTGATAATTTATTCACCTTGCATGTCCGTTATATACGAAATCTCAAGGGCGAGTTGTTATGTAACGGGGAAAACCATATGTAACAAGCCCTCTGATTGGTTGAGAAGGGGGATGTAACCGACTCGCTGATTGGCTAAGAAGGGGGATCTAGCTGTTTCCCGGGAACTCGTAACATCTGGCTCGAATAACAAAACTATTTCTGGATCATAACATCCGCCTCAAACAGGAAGGAAGTGTCATTAACTGTTTCTCGGAACCTCATAACATCTGGCTCGAATAACAATAACAAATACTATTTCAGGATCATAACATCTGCCTCGAACAGGAAGGTAGTGTCATTAACTTTGCTTCGAACGACAACAACATTGACCCTATTAACCACGTGTTCTCTCTAATGACTCTGTTCAAAACAACAACAACAACATTGACCTTGGCATTTGCATCGAGCAACAACAAGAAGGAAGTGTCATTGACCTGCCCCCATGAGACTCAATAATCCATACAAACATCAAATAATCAACACACATAACCATCCATGAAAACAGACATAAATGTGACAAACTTCCTGTTTTTTCATTCTCACTGAGAAAATCCATAAAACCATCCATAAATGTGACAAAATTCCTGTTTTTCAAATTCTCACTGACAAAGTCCATAAACCACGTGGTTCTATGCCCATATATGGTGTGCCAGTAGGAGTAGCACCCCCCTTTCTACTATCAAGCCCTATTTACGTATAAGGTATCGGGTACCGTCAGAACGGGACTTTATAGTCACGTTCGCATAAAAAGTCACGTACGGCTTGTATCCGAACGTGACTGCATCAACGAATGCGCACTGGGTAGCATTATTTCATCCGCAACTGAGAAGCTTTACATTTAGTTTTTTTTTAATTCGATAGGCTACCACAGATTTTTTAATCGATAGCAGCTTTGTCCTCCATGGAGCGAAATCGTATTCTGGTAACACAAAATGTTTCGAAACGCCACTTTCCCGTGGCAAATCTTTTTAGTCACCTTAAAAAGCCTCTAGAACTTTCAGTTACGAATGATTTCTCTCCCAGTCTTCTAGGACCATCGGTTTAATACAATCACTCTTGGAAAAAACAAAAACAAAAAACAACGCATCAATGATTTTCCTTCTGGAAAAATGGGCAAAATTCCATATTTTTTTTTATGTTAGGAGCTTAAAACCTCCTCAGTGGCTTCTCTATTATGCTTAATGCAATGATGTAATTTTCATTAAGATCACTTGCCGTTTTAGGGTTGTTTTCCCCATTTTTCTAAAATATGGCAAATTTTATCAAGCTGAACTTTATATATAGTGGAACAAGCGTAAAAAGCTAATTCGGCCGGACGTAGGTTGAAGGGAAAAGAAGAATTACTCTCCTTTTCAAAAAGTGTGCACGGATTGCATTAAATAAAAAAAAACATATTTTTTAACTGAAAGTAAAGAGTAGCATTAAGATTTATAATGAACAGAAATCATTCCGTATGTAAGGGGATGCCCACTCCACCCCCCCTGCTCTTTACGCTAAAGTTTTTTAATGGTTTAAAAAGCTTTTTATTGCAGCTCACCGGTCCTTCTTTTTCAGCCTTTGTTTTTAAAGTATTTTGACAGAAAGCCATGCTTTAGCGTAAAGAGCATGTAGTTGAGAAGGAGACACCACTCCCCCCTCATAAGCAGAATAATTTCTGTTTGTTTTAAGTTTTTATGTTGCTCCTTATGTTAGTTAATAAAAACTTGTTCTTCTTATTCAATTTATGATCGTTTTTCAAATCACGCCTAGGTCTAAACGAGCTAAGACGCGGGCTTCAGGCCCCATAAAGACCCAATTTCTTGCTGTTAAATTTTATATACCTTTAATGGATATTATTATAGAGGAGGATATTATTATTCAAATGGATGGGAATCCTACTATATATCTTATATTTTGATGACGTCACCGTATTATATGTTGCCGCTGCAATAGGGTTCTCTGATGTCTAAATACATGGTACACGTATATTTCAATAAATTTTTGACGGTATACATAAGTAAGAAAAAAATAATCATTTAAAATTGCTAAAAGTAAAACTACTAGTTAAACTTGCCCTCCCCTGCCCAAGAAATTTCCTGGCGAGGCTCATGATGTCCCCCTCGCTTTTTCACCTCTCTGCCGGTAGTCACGTGAATATAATATTTTTTGCTGCACAGAAAAAGAGCTGCAATGGGAGGGGTGCTATTAACCCCCCCCCCCCCCAAAAATCAAATTATAAAAGTGTAGAACAAAAATAAATCTTGGTAATCAAGAGGGATTAACCCAGGAATCAATAGGGATTAGCCTAGGAATCAAGAGGGATTAGCCCAGGAATCAAGAGGCATTAGCCCAAGAATCAAGAGAGATTAGCCCAGGAATCAAGAAGGGTTGGCCCAGGAATCATAAAGGATTAGCCCAGGAATCAAGAGGGATAAGATATAGGTTTCTACTTGCTCTTCCCTTAAAGTCATTCTATATTTATCTGAAGGCTCAGTGAGAATTGGAATAATTGGGGACTAAAATGAAATCTGAGTCGTTCGCCCCCGTCCCGCCTTCAAAATGACATACCGCCCTTCCTTCATAATAGCTGTTGCGCCCTTCAAATGAGCCCTTTCTCGATCTTTTGGGACAATCACCCGTGGGAATAAAAACGGATCTGTGATCTTGCTTCTGGAGAGTCTAAAATTTAACAATATTGAAGATGAATGGAATAATTTTAGGAAAATAGTTTGTAAAGTAGCTGATAGTGTCTTGGGGAGGAAAGTTGGAAACGCGTTTGAGTTCCTCGTATCTCTCTAATGTTGCCCTCTTGATAACGCATGCATTGCACCAGTTTGCACCAGTTGAGCATCTCTTCTCGGTCGGTGGTTCCATCCTCACATATAAAAGAAATAAGCTGGAAAACAAACGATTCAAAAAGTTGCTTCTACTAATGGCCAATATGTGTTTTGGCTGAAAAGTTGTTTAAAAGGGATTGAGGAAAAGGGAGGGGCTAAGATTTTCTAATCCAACACCTGTGTATGATATAGTTTTTATTTGGTATTTTTCTATGCTTGTAGAAAGTCCAAGATACTTGAAGTTTTTGCTGTTGGATTTTTTTTTTTAGTTGGAAAAATTATAGGAGAGCTTAAAAATATCAAAATCGATTGCTGTATTAGCAATATTGGCCGTATTAACAAAATTATAAAACTGTTTGATTGGTTTATTCTTGTGACGTATTTTTGCAAGCAAATCACACAATTATCTATGGAGAGAAAAATAACCCCTCCCTTTTAAAGCTCGGCCAACAAAGAATTCCAAAAATTCCAGATACCAAAAAGTTGAGAACACAGTTGGCGGTGTAAGCCAAGCTGTAGCAGCCAGTCCAGCGTAAGTGGTTTTGTGCTCATTTTTTTCGCCTTTTGGTAGAATTATTGGCGAAAGAAATATTGCCAAAGCATGGTTCCCAAAGAGTCTGAAATTTACCATCTTTTTCAGTAGACCGCAGAGATGCAGTCAAGGGAACCCCTCCCCCCCCCAATATATTCCCCCATCCCGACGGAAAAATCCCTCGGACAATTACCCCACACGGAAAATTGAGCAGCCACGGAGAAAGTACAAAATAGGTACCTCAAAATGTTGATCAGATGTATTAAGGGATACCAAAAGGACCAGATATCAAAATCAGTTTTAGGACAGGGGCTGGTTAGTCTCCAATCAATTTCAACTTATAAAATAGGACTAGAACTCTCAATTTCCGACCGAATGAGTATTCTCCGAAGTTTCTATGACGACAATAATTGCATTGTGACATTAAGTAATTATCCAAGGGGAATATGAGAGAATTTTCCGGGAATAGGGGTGGAGACGCCTAGACTCGCATTCAAATACGCCAAATTTTTCAAGTATTTTCAAAAATTTTTTGGTTCGTCGAAAAGTTGGAAAAATGTCAATTTTCGTAGATATTATCTAGCGAAATGTCATAATTATTTGCAAAATGAATAGGATCAACTGTATATAAATAACTGTATATAAATTTTAGATTAAATTAGATATATATAAATTATATAGATATATATAAATTATAATTATATAGATTATAATTTATAATTATATTTATAATTATTATATTTATATAATTTGTAATTATATTTATAATTATAATTATAATATTTGTTATTATTAAATATATTTATTAAATATAGTTTGTATTATTATATTAAATATAATTACATTTATAATATAATATAAATTATATATATTATAACCGAGTATAATACAATTAGTATTATATCAATATTTTATATAATATAGAATAAATAACTTTATATAATAAATAGAAGGTATAATTTATAATATAAATTATATTTTATAATATGAATATAATATAAATATAATTATATTACATACAATTAAATATAATTATTAAATATTATTATATATAATTATAATATTTGTAATTATAATTTATAATTATATATATAAATATAAAATCATATAAATTATAGATTACCTTATAGATATAGATTAACTGTATATAAATACCATGCTAGTGGATATCGTAACATGACGTTTATCAGAAATTCTGACATAGAAATTTCAGTCCCTGCCCCTGTCTATATAAATACCATGCTAGTGGATATCGTAACATGACGTTTATCAGAAATTCTGACATAGAAATTTCAGTCCCTCCCCCTGTCCTTCCTTGTGTTTATCCTTGGGTTTACTCCTTTCAAAGATACAAACAAGAATGCATATTTTTCTTAGTTTTTACTACCGTACAAGTTCTTATGATGAATAAATGATTTTATTCAGTGATTAAACCCGTACAGAGTAGTTCACTATCTAATCTACAAAACATAGCATAAAATATCAAAAGCTGAAAATCCCAAGCAAAATAATAAACGCCACAAAGAAACAAGAAAAAACGATAAACAATAAGTGAAAGGAAAAACAAAAAGTAAAAGGAAAAACAATAAGTAAAAGGAAAAACAATAAGTAAAAGGAAAAACAATAAGTAAAAGGAAAAACAATAAGTAAAAGGAAAATAATAAGTAAAAGGAAAAACAGTAAGTAAAAGGAAAAACAATAAGTAAAAGGAAAAACAATAAGTAAAAGGAAAAACAATAAGTAAAGGGAAAAACAATAAATAAAAGGAAAAACAATAAGTAAAAGGAAAATCAATAAGTAAAAGGCAAAACAATAAGTAAAAGGAGTTTTTTTTTGACTAAGCATTTCGTGACGACCTGAAACTTTAACGGAAACGATAGGATACCTAGATCATTTGATACGTTTGAAATCTTTGAACATTTTTCAGTTGTCTTTTGTTTCTTTAACCTTTTCAATTTGTTTTAGAAAATCAAAAAAAAGAACCAAATTTCAAAAATGTGGCTTAATAGAGCCACAAAGTTTTTCCTAATTACTACGAGAAAACTCGACAATTTTATTGTCTTTTTTTTTATTAAGCATTACGTGATGACCTGAAACTTTGACGGAACCGATAGGATACCTAGATCATTTGATATATTTGAAATATTTGAACATTTTTCAGTTTTCATTTGTTTCTTTAACCTTTTCAAAATGTTTTTGAAAATCGAAAAAAAAGAAACAAATTTCAAAAATGTGGCTTAATAGAGCCACAAAGTTTTTCCTAAATACTACGAGAAAACTCGACAATTTTATTGTCTTTTTTTGGCTAAGCATTTCGTGACGATTTGAAACTTTAACGGAAACGATAGGATACCTAGATAATTTGATACATTTGAAGTATTTGAACATTTTTCAGTTTTCATTTGTTTCTTTAACCTTTTCAAAATGTTTTTGAAAATCGAAAAAAAAGAACCAAATTTTAAAAATGTGGCTTAATAGAGCCACAAAGATCATTTGATACATTTGAAATATTTGAAAATTTTTCAGTTTTCAGTTGTTTCTGTAACCTTTTCAGTGTTTTTTGAAAATCGAAAAAAAGAACCATATTTCAAAAATGTGGCTTAATATAGCCACAAGGTTTTTCCTAAATACTACGAGAAAACTCGACAATTTTATTGTCTTTTTTTGGCTAAACATTTCGTGACGACCTGAAACTTTAACGGAAACGATAGGATACCTAGATCATTTGATACATTTGAAATATATGAACTTTTTTCAGTTTTCATTTGTTTTTTTGACCTTTTCAAAATGTTTTTGAAAATCGAAAAAAAAGAACCAAATTTCAAAAATTTGGCTTTATAGAGCCACAAAGGTTTTCCTAAATACTACGAGAAAACTCGACTAAGCATTTCCTGACGATTTGAAACTTTAATGGAAACGGTAGGATACCTAGATCATTTGATACATTTGAAATATTTGAACATTTTTTAGAATCCATTTGTTTCTTTAACCTTTTCAAAATGTTTTTGAAAATCGAAAAAAATAATCAAATTTCAGAAATTCGGCTTAATAGAGCCACAAAGGTTTTCCTAAACACTACGAGAATACTCGACAATTTTATTGTCTTTTTTTTGGCTAAGCATTTCCTGACGATTGGAACCTTTTCCTCCTGACGATAACCTTTTCAAAATGTTTTTGAAAATCGAAAAAAAGAATCAAATTTCAAAAATGTGGCTTAATAGAGCTGCTAAGTTTTTCCTAAATACTACGAGAAAACTCGACAATTTTATTGTCTTTTTTTTGGCTAAGCATTTTGTGACGACCTGAAACTTTAACGGGAACGATAGGATACCTAGATCATTTGATCCATTTGAAATCTGAACATTTTTCAGTTTTTATTTGTTTCTGTAACTTTTTCCAAATGTTTTTGAAAATCGAAAAAAAAGAACCAAATTTAAAAAATGTGGCTTAATAGAGCCACAAAGTTTTTCCTAAATACTACGAGAAAACTCGACAATTTTATTGTCTGTTTTTTGGCTAAGCATTTCGTGACGACCTGAAACTTTAACGGAAACGAAATGACCCCTAGATCATTTGATACATTCGAAATATTTGAAAATTTTTCAGTTTACATTTGTTTCTTTAACCTTTTCAAAATGTTTTGAAAATCGAAAAAAAGAAGCAAATTTCAAAAATGTGGCTTCATAGAGCCACAAAGTTTTTCCTAAATACTACGAGAAAATTCGACAATTTTATTTTCTTTTTTTTGGCTAAGCATTTCGTGACGACCTGAAACTCTAACAGAACCGATAGAATATCTAGATTATTTGATACATTTGAAATATTTGAACATTTTTCAGTTTTCATTTGTTTCTGTAACCTTTTCAAAAAAATTTTCAAAATCGAAAAAAAGAACCAAATTTCAAAAATATGGCTTAATAGAGCCACAAAGTTTTTCCTAAATACTACGAGAAAACTCGACAATTTTATTGTCTTTTTTTTTATTAAGCATTACGTGATGACCTGAAACTTTGACGGAACCGATAGGATACCTAGATCATTTGATACATTTGAAATATTTGAACATTTTTCAGTTTTCATTTGTTTCTTTAACCTTTTCAAAATGTTTTTGAAAATCGAAAAAAAAGAACCAAATTTCAAAAATTTGGCTTAATAGAGCCACAAAGTTTTCCTAAATACTACGAGAAAACTCGACAATTTTATTGTCTTTTTTTGGCTAAGCATTTTGTGACTATTTGAAACTTTAACGGAAACGATAGGATACCTAGATCATTTGATACATTTGAAATATTTGAACATTTTTCAGTTTTCATTTGTTTCTTTAACCTTTTCAAAATGTTTTTGAAAATTGAAAAAAAGAACCAAATTTCAAAAATATGGCTTAATAGAGCCACAAAGTTTTTCCTAAATACTACGAGAAAACTCGACAATTTTATTGTTTTTTTTTTGGCTAAGCATTTCATAACGACCTGAAACTTTAACGGAACCGCTACGATACCTAGATCATTTGATACATTTGAAATATTTGAATATTTTTCAGTTTTCAGTTGTTTCTGTAACTTTTTCCAAATGTTTTTGAAAATCGAAAAAAAGAACCATATTTCAAAAATGTTGCTTAATATAGCCACAGTGTTTTTCCTAAATACTACGAGAAAGCTCTACAATTTTATTGTCTTTTTTTTTGGCTAAGCATTTCGTGACGACCTGAAACTTTAACAGGAACAATAGGATACCTTGATCATTTGATACGTTTGAAATCATTGAACATTTTTCAGTTTTCATTTTTTTCTTTAACCTTTTCAATTTTTTTTAGAAAATCGAAGAAAAAGAACCAAATTTCAAAAATGAGGCTTAATAGAGCCACAAAGTTTTTCCTAAATACTACGAGAAAACTCGACAATTTTGTTGTCCTTTTTTTGGCTAAGCATTTCTTGACGACCTGAAACTTTAGCGGAAACGATATGATACCTAGATAATTTGATACATTTTAAATATTTGAACATTTTTCAGTTTTCATTTGTTTCTTTAACCTTTTCAAAATGTTTTTGAAAATCGAAAAAAAAGACAAAATTTCAAAAATGTGGCTTAATAGAGCCACAAAGTTTTTCCTAAATCCTACGAGAAAACTCGACAATTTTATTGTCTTTTTTTTGGCTAAGCATTTCGTGACGATTTGAAACTTTAACGGAAACGATAGGATACCTAGATCATTTGATACATTTGAAATATTTGAACATTTTTCGTTTTCATTTGTTTCTTTAACCTTTTCAAAATGTTTTTGAAAATCGAAAAAAAAACCAAATTTCAAAAATGTGGCTTAATAGAGCCACAAAGATTTTCCTAAATACTACGAGAAAACTCGACAATTTTATTGTCTTATTTTTGGCTAAGCATTTCATGACGACCTGAAACTTTAACGGAACCGCTACGATACCTAGATCATTTGATACATTTGAAATATTTCAACATTTTTCAGTTTTCAGTTGTTTCTGTAACCTTTTAAGTGTTTTTTAAAAATCGAAAAAAAGGACCATATTTCAAAAATGTGGCTTAATATATCCACAATGTTTTTCCTAAATACTACGAGAAAACTCGACAATTTTATTGTCTTTTTTTCTGGCTTAGCATTTCGTGACGACCTGCAACTTTAACGGAAACGATAGGATACCTATATCATTTGATACATTTGAAATATTTGAACTTTTTTCAGTTTTCATTTGTTTTTTTGACCTTTTCAAAATGTTTTTGAAAATCGAAAAAAAAAAAAATTTCAAAAATTTGGCTTAATAGAGCCACAAAGGTTTTCCTAAATACTACGAGAAATCTCGAATATTTTATTGTCTTTTTTTTTTGGCTAAGCATTTCCTGACGATTTGAAACTTTAATGGAAACGGTAGGATACCTAGATCATTTGATACATTTGAAATATTTGAAAATTTTTCAGTTTCCATTTGTTTCTTTAACCTTTTCTAAATGTTTTTGAAAATCGAAAAAAAGAATCAAATTTCAAAAATTCGGCTTAATAGAGTGACAAAGGTTTTCCTAAACACTACGAGAAAACTTGACAATTTTGTTGTCTTTTTTTTGGCTAAGCATTTCGTGACGATTTGAAACTTTAACGGAAACGATAGGATACCTAGATCATTTGATACATTTGAAATATTTGAATATTTTTCAGTTTTCATTTGTTTCTTTAACCTTTTCAAAATGTTTTTGAAAATCGAAATAAAAGAACCAAATTTCAAAAATGTGGCTTAATAGAGCCACAAAGTTTTTCCTAAATACTACGAGAAAACTCGACAATTTTATTGTCTTTTCTTTTGGCTAAGCATTTCGTGACGACCTGAAACTAACGGAAACAATAGGATACCTAGATCATTTGATACATAAGAAATATTTGAACTTTTTTCAGTTTTCATTTGTTTTTTTGACCTTTTCAAAATGTTTTTGAAAATCGAAAAAAAAGAACCAAATTTCAAAAATTTGGCTTAATAGAGCCACAATGGTTTTCTAAATACTACGAGAAAACTCGACAATTTTATTGTCTTTTTTTTGGCTAAGCATTTCCTGACGATTTGAAACTTTAATGGAAACGGTAGGATACCTAGATCATTTGATACATTTGAAATATTTGAACATTTTTCAGTTTCCATTTGTTTCTTTAACCTTTTAAAAATGTTTTTGAAAATCGAAAAAAAGAATCAAATTTCAAAAATTCGGCTTAATAGAGCCACAAAGGTTTTCCTAAACACTACGAGAAAACTCGACAATTTTATTGTCTTTTTTTTGGCTAAGCATTTCCTGACGATTGGAAACTTTAACGGAAACGGTGGATACCTAGATCATTTGAAAAATTTGAAATATTTGAAAATTTTTCAGTTTCCATTTGTTTCTTTAACCTTTTCAAAATGTTTTTGAAAATCGAAAAAAGAATCAAATTTCAAAAATGTGGCTTAATAGAGCCGCTAAGTTTTTCCTAAATACTACGAGAAAACTCGACAATTTTATTGTCTTTTTTTTGGCTAAGTATTTTGTGACGACCTGAAACTTTAACGGAAACGATAGGATACCTAGATCATTTGATCCATTTGAAATCTGAACATTTTTCAGCTTTTATTTGTTTCTGTAACTTTTTCCAAATGTTTTTGAAAATCGAAAAAAAAGAACCAAATTTAAAAAATGTGGCTTAAAAGAGCCACAAAGGTTTTCCTAAATACTACGAGAAAATTCGACAATTTTTATTGTCTTTTTTTGGCTAAGTGTTTCGTGACGACCTGAAACTTTAACGGAAACGAAATGATACCTAGATCATTTGATACATTTGAAATATTTGAAAATTTTTCAGTTTATATTTGTTTCTTTAACCTTTTCAAAATTTTTTTGAAAATCGAAAAAAAAGAACCAAATTTCAAAAATGTGGCTTCATAGAGCCACAAAGTTTTTCCTAAATACTACGAGAAAATTCGACAATTTTATTTTCTTTTTTTTAGCTAAGCATTTCGTGACGACCTGAAACTCTAACAGAACCGATAGAATATCTAGATCATTTGATACGTTTGAAATATTTGAATATTTTTCAGTTTTCATTTGTTTCTGTAACCTTTTAAAAAAAAATTTCAAAATCGAAAAAAAGAACCAAATTTCAAAAATATGGCTTAATAGAGCCACAAAGTTTTTCCTAAATACTACGAGAAAACTCGACAATTTTTTTGTCTTTTTTTTTACTAAGCATTACGTGACGACCTGAAACTTTGACGGAACCGATAAGATACCTAGATCATTTGATACATTTGAGATATTTGAACATTTTTCAGTTTTAATTTGTTTCTGTAACCTTTTCAAAGTGTTTTTTGAAAATCTAAAAAAAAGAACCAAATTTCAAAAATGTGGCTTAATAGAGCCACAAAGTTTTTCCTAGATACTACGAGAAAACTCGACATTTCTATTTTCTTTTTTTTGGCTAAGCATTTCGTAACGATTTGAAGCTTTAACGGAAACGATACTATAACTAGATCATTTGATACATTTGGAATATTTGAACATTTTTCAGTTTTCATTTGTTTCTGTAACCGTTTCAAAATGTTTTTGAAAATCGAAAACAAAGAACCAAATTTCAAAAATATGGCTTAATAGAGCCACAAAGTTTTTCCTGAATACTACGAGAAAACTCGACAATTTTATTGTCTTTTTTTTGGCAAAGTATTTCGTGACGATTTGAAACTTTAACGGAAACGATAGGATACCTAGATCATTTGATACACTTGAAATCTTTGAACATTTTTCAGTTTTCATTTGTTTCTGTAACCTTTTCAGTGTTTTTGAAAATCGAAAAAAAGAACCAAATTTCAAAAATGTGGCTTAATATAGACACAAAGTTTTTCCTAAATACTACGAGAAAACTCGACAATTTTATTATCTTTTTTTGGCTAAGCATTTCGTGTCGACCAGAAACTTTATTGGAACCGATAGGACACCTAGATCATTTGATACATTTGAAATATTTGAAAATTTTTCAGTTTTCATTTGTTTCTGTAACCTTTTCAAAATGTTTTTGAAAATCTAAAAAAAAGAACCAAATTTCGAAAATGTGGCTTAATAGAGCCACAAAGTTTTTCCTAAATACTACGAGAAAACTCGACAATTTTATTGTCTTTTTTGGCTAAGCATTTCTTGTCGACCTGAAACTTTATTGGAACCGATAGGACACCTAGATCATTTGATACATTTGAAATATTTGAACATTTTTCAGTTTTCATATGTTTCTGTAACCTTTTCAAAATGTTTGTGAAAATCTAAGAAAAAGAACCAAATTTCAAAAATGTGGCTTAATAGAGCCACAAAGTTTCTCCTAAATACTACGAGAAAACTCGACAGTTTTATTGTCTTTTTTTTTCGAAAATCGAAAACAAAGAATCAAATTTCAAAAATATGGCTTAATAGAGCCACAAAGTTTTTCCTGAATACTACGAGAAAACTCGACAATTTTATTGTCTTTTTTTTGGCTAAGTATTTCGTGACGATTTGAAACTTTAACGGAAACGATAGGATACCTAGATCATTTGATACATTTGAAATCTTTGAACATTTTTCAGTTTTCATTTGTTTCTTTAACCTTTTCAAAATGTTTGTGAAAATCGAAAAAAAGAACCAAATTTCAAAAATGTGGCTTAATAGAGCCCCAAAGTTTTTCCTAAATACTACGAGAAAACTCGACAGTTTTATTGTCTTTTTTTTTGCTTAGCATTTCTTGTCGACCTGAAACTTTAACGGAACCGATAGGATACCTAGATAATTTGATACATTTGAAATATTTGAACATTTTTCAGTTTTCATTTGTTACTGTAACCTTTTCAAAATGTTTTTGAAAATCTAAAAAAAAGAACCAAATTTCAAAAATGAGGCTTAAAAGAGCCACAAAGTTTTTCCTAAATACTACGAGAAAACTCGACAATTTTATTGTCTTTTTTTTGGCTAAGCATTTCGTGACGACCTGAAACTTTAACGGAACCGATAGGATACCTAAATCATTTGATACATTTGAAATATTTGAACATTTTTCAGTTTTCATTTGTTTCTGTAACCTTTTCAAAATGTTTTTTAAAATCGAAAAAAAGAACCAAATTTAAAAAATTTGGCTTAATAGAGCCACAAAGTTTTTCCTAAATACTACGAGAAAACTTGACAATTTTATCTTCTTTTTTTTACTAAGCATTTTGTGACGACCTGAAACTTTAACGGAAATGATAGGATTCCTAGATCATTTGATACATTTGAAATGTTTAAATATTTTTCAGTTTTCATTTGTTTTTGTAACTTTTCAGTGTTTTTGAAAATCGGAAAAAAAGAACCAAATTTAAAAAATGTGGCTTAATAGAGCCACAAAGTTTTTCCTAAATACTATGAGAAAACTCGACAATTTTATTGTCTTTTTTTTTTGACTAAGCGTTACATGACGACCTGAAACTTTGACGGAACCGATAGGATACCTAGATCATTTGATACATTTGAAATATTTGAAAATTTTTCAGTTTTCATTTGTTTCTGTAACCTTTTCAAAGTATTTTTTGAAAATCTAAAAAAAAGAACCAAATTTTCAAAAATGTGGCTTAATAGAGCCACAAAGTTTTTCCTAGATACTACGAGAAAACTCGACAATTCTATTGTCTTTTTTTTGGCTAAGCATTTCGTGACGATTTGAAGCTTTAACGGAAACGATAGGATAACTAGATCATTTGATACATTTGGAATATTTGAACATTTTTCAGTTTTCATTTGTTTCTGTAACTGTTTCAAAATGTTTTTGAAAATCGAAAAAAATAACCAAATTTCAAAAATATGGCTTAATAGAGCCACAAAGTTTTTCCTAAATACTACGAGAAAACTTGACAATTTTTTTGTCTTTTTTTTGGCTAAGTATTTCGTGACGATTTGAAACTTTAACGGAAACGATAGGATACCTAGATCATTTGATACATTTGAAATCTTTGAACATTTTTCAGTTTTCATTTGTTTCTGTAACCTTTTCAGTGTTTTTTGAAAATCGAAAAAAAAGAACCAAATTTAAAAAATGTGGCTTAGTATAGCCACAAAGTTTTTCCTAAATACTACGAGAAAACTCGACAATTTTATTGTCTTTTTTTCGCTAAGCATTTCGTGTCGACCTGAAACTTTAACGGAACCAATAGGATACCTAGATCATTTGATACATTTGAAATATTTGAACATTTTTAGTTTTCATTTGTTTCTGTAACCTTTTCAAAATATTTTTGAAAATCTAAAAAAAAGAACCAAATTTCGAAAATGTGGCTTAAGAGAGCCACAAAGTTTTTCCTAAATACTACGAGAAAACTCGACAATTTTATTGTCTTTTTTGGCTAAGCATTTCTTGTCGACCTGAAACTTTAACGGAACCGATAGGACACCTAGATCATTTGATACATTTGAAATATTTGAAAATTTTTCAGTTTTCATTTGTTTCTGTAACCTTTTCAAAATGTTTTTGAAAATCTAAAAAAAAGAACCAAATTTCGAAAATGTGGCTTAAGAGAGCCACAAAGTTTTTCCTAAATACTACGAGAAAACTCGACAATTTTATTGTCTTTTTTGGCTAAGCATTTCTTGTCGACCTGAAACTTTAACGGAACCGATAGGAAACCTAGATCATTTGATACATTTGAAATATTTGAACATTTTTCAGTTTTCATTTGTTTCTGTAACCTTTTCAAAATGTTTGTGAAAATCTAAAAAAAAGAACCAAATTTCAAAAATGTGGCTTAATAGAGCCACAAAGTTTTTCCTAAATACTACGAGAAAACTCGACAGTTTTATTGTCTTTTTTTTGCTAAGCATTTCGTGTCGACCTGAAACTTTAACGAAACCGATAGGATACCTAGATCATTTGATACATTTGAAATAATTGAACATTTTTCAGTTTTCATTTGTTACTGTAACCTTTTCAAAATGTTTTTGAAAATCTAAAAAAAAGAACCAAATTTCAAAAATGAAAATTTTATTGTCTTTTTTTTTGACTAAGCATTACATGATGACCTGAAACTTTGACGGAAACGATAGGATACCTAGATCATTTGATACATTTGAAATATCAAAATGTTTTTGAAAATCTAAAAAAAAGAACCAAATTTTGAAAATGTGGCTTAAGAGAGCCACAAAGTTTTTCCTAAATACTACGAGAAAACTCGACAATTTTATTGTCTTTTTTGGCTAAGCATTTCTTGTCGACCTGAAACTTTGACGGAACTGATAGGATACCTAGATCATTTGATACATTTGAAATATCAAAATGTTTTTAAAAATCTAAAAAAAAGAACCAAATTTCGAAAATGTGGCTTAAGACAGCCACAAAGTTTTTCCTAAATACTACGAGAAAACTTGACAATTCTATTGTCTTTTTTTTTGGCTAAGCATTTCGTGACGATTTGAAGCTTTAACGGAAACGATAGAATATCTAGATCATTTGATACATTTGGAATATTTGAACATTTTTCAGTTTTCATTTGTTTCTGTAACCATTTCAAAATGTTACTGTAACCGTTTCAATTTTATTGTCTTTTTTTTGCTAAGCATTTCGTGTCGACCTGAAACTTTAACGGAACCGATAGGATACCTAGATCATTTGATACATTTGAAATATTTGAACATTTTTCAGTTTTCATTTGTTACTGTAACCTTTTCAAAATGTTTTTGAAAATCTAAAAAAAAGAACCAAATTTCAAAATTGTGGCTTAATAGAGCCACAAAGTTTTTCCTAAATACTACGAGAAAACTCGACAATTTTATTTTCTTTTTTTTGGCTAAGCATTTCGTGACGACCTGAAACTTTAACGGAACCGATAGAATATCTAGATCATTTGATACATTTGAAATATTTGAACATTTTCCAGTTTTTATTTGTTTCTGTAACCTTTTCAAATTGTTTTTGAAAATCGAAAAGAAAGAACAAAATTTCAAAAATGTGGCTTAATAAAGCCACAAAGTTTTTCCTAAATACTACGAGAAAACTCGACAATTTTATTGTCTTTTTTTTGGCTAAGCATTTCGTGACGACCTGAAACTTTGACGGAACTGATAGGATACCTAGATCATTTGATACATTTGAAATATTTGAACATTTGTCAGTTTTCATTTGTTTCTGTAACCTTTTCTAAGTGTTTTTTGAAAATCTAAAAAAAAGAACCAAGTTTCAAAAATGTGGCTTAATAGAGCCACAAAGTTTTTCCTAAATACTACGAGAAAACTCGACAATTTTTTTGTCTTTTTTTTTACTAAGCATTACGTGACGACCTGAAACTTTGACGGAACCGATAAGATACCTAGATCATTTGATACATTTGAGATATTTGAACATTTTTCAGTTTTCATTTGTTTCTGTAACCTTTTCAAAGTGTTTTTTGAAAATCTAAAAAAAAGAACCAAATTTCAAAAATGTGGCTTAATAGAGCCACAAAGTTTTTCCTAGATACTACGAGAAAACTCGACATTTCTATTTTCTTTTTTTTGGCTAAGCATTTCGTAACGATTTGAAGCTTTAACGGAAACGATACTATAACTAGATCATTTGATACATTTGGAATATTTGAACATTTTTCAGTTTTCATTTGTTTCTGTAACCGTTTCAAAATGTTTTTGAAAATCGAAAACAAAGAACCAAATTTCAAAAATATGGCTTAATAGAGCCACAAAGTTTTTCCTGAATACTACGAGAAAACTCGACAATTTTATTGTCTTTTTTTTGGCAAAGTATTTCGTGACGATTTGAAACTTTAACGGAAACGATAGGATACCTAGATCATTTGATACACTTGAAATCTTTGAACATTTTTCAGTTTTCATTTGTTTCTGTAACCTTTTCAGTGTTTTTGAAAATCGAAAAAAAGAACCAAATTTCAAAAATGTGGCTTAATATAGCCACAAAGTTTTTCCTAAATACTACGAGAAAACTCGACAATTTTATTATCTTTTTTTGGCTAAGCATTTCGTGTCGACCAGAAACTTTATTGGAACCGATAGGACACCTAGATCATTTGATACATTTGAAATATTTGAAAATTTTTCAGTTTTCATTTGTTTCTGTAACCTTTTCAAAATGTTTTTGAAAATCTAAAAAAAGAACCAAATTTCGAAAATGTGGCTTAAGAGAGCCACAAAGTTTTTCCTAAATACTACGAGAAAACTCGACAATTTTATTGTCTTTTTTGGCTAAGCATTTCTTGTCGACCTGAAACTTTATTGGAACCGATAGGACACCTAGATCATTTGATACATTTGAAATATTTGAACATTTTTCAGTTTTCATATGTTTCTGTAACCTTTTCAAAATGTTTGTGAAAATCTAAGAAAAAGAACCAAATTTCAAAAATGTGGCTTAATAGAGCCACAAAGTTTCTCCTAAATACTACGAGAAAACTCGACAGTTTTATTGTCTTTTTTTTCGAAAATCGAAAACAAAGAATCAAATTTCAAAAATATGGCTTAATAGAGCCACAAAGTTTTTCCTGAATACTACGAGAAAACTCGACAATTTTATTGTCTTTTTTTTGGCTAAGTATTTCGTGACGATTTGAAACTTTAACGGAAACGATAGGATACCTAGATCATTTGATACATTTGAAATCTTTGAACATTTTTCAGTTTTCATTTGTTTCTTTAACCTTTTCAAAATGTTTGTGAAAATCGAAAAAAAGAACCAAATTTCAAAAATGTGGCTTAATAGAGCCCCAAAGTTTTTCCTAAATACTACGAGAAAACTCGACAGTTTTATTGTCTTTTTTTTTGCTTAGCATTTCTTGTCGACCTGAAACTTTAACGGAACCGATAGGATACCTAGATAATTTGATACATTTGAAATATTTGAACATTTTTCAGTTTTCATTTGTTACTGTAACCTTTTCAAAATGTTTTTGAAAATCTAAAAAAAAGAACCAAATTTCAAAAATGAGGCTTAAAAGAGCCACAAAGTTTTTCCTAAATACTACGAGAAAACTCGACAATTTTATTGTCTTTTTTTTGGCTAAGCATTTCGTGACGACCTGAAACTTTAACGGAACCGATAGGATACCTAAATCATTTGATACATTTGAAATATTTGAACATTTTTCAGTTTTCATTTGTTTCTGTAACCTTTTCAAAATGTTTTTGAAAATCGAAAAAAAGAACCAAATTTAAAAAATTTGGCTTAATAGAGCCACAAAGTTTTTCCTAAATACTACGAGAAAACTTGACAATTTTATCTTCTTTTTTTTACTAAGCATTTTGTGACGACATGAAACTTTAACGGAAATGATAGGATTCCTAGATCATTTGATACATTTGAAATGTTTAAATATTTTTCAGTTTTCATTTGTTTTTGTAACTTTTCAGTGTTTTTGAAAATCGGAAAAAAAGAACCAAATTTAAAAAATGTGGCTTAATAGAGCCACAAAGTTTTTCCTAAATACTATGAGAAAACTCGACAATTTTATTGTCTTTTTTTTTGACTAAGCGTTACATGACGACCTGAAACTTTGACGGAACCGATAGGATACCTAGATCATTTGATACATTTGAAATATTTGAAAATTTTTCAGTTTTCATTTGTTTCTGTAACCTTTTCAAAGTATTTTTTGAAAATCTAAAAAAAAGAACCAAATTTTCAAAAATGTGGCTTAATAGAGCCACAAAGTTTTTCCTAGATACTACGAGAAAACTCGACAATTCTATTGTCTTTTTTTTGGCTAAGCATTTCGTGACGATTTGAAGCTTTAACGGAAACGATAGGATAACTAGATCATTTGATACATTTGGAATATTTGAACATTTTTCAGTTTTCATTTGTTTCTGTAACTGTTTCAAAATGTTTTTGAAAATCGAAAAAAAGAACCAAATTTTCAAAAATGTGGCTTAATAGAGCCACAAAGTTTTTCCTAAATACTACGAGAAAACTTGACAATTTTTTTGTCTTTTTTTTGGCTAAGTATTTCGTGACGATTTGAAACTTTAACGGAAACGATAGGATACCTAGATCATTTGATACATTTGAAATCTTTGAACATTTTTCAGTTTTCATTTGTTTCTGTAACCTTTTCAGTGTTTTTTGAAAATCGAAAAAAAAGAACCAAATTTAAAAAATGTGGCTTAGTATAGCCACAAAGTTTTTCCTAAATACTACGAGAAAACTCGACAATTTTATTGTCTTTTTTTCGCTAAGCATTTCGTGTCGACCTGAAACTTTAACGGAACCAATAGGATACCTAGATCATTTGATACATTTGAAATATTTGAACATTTTTAGTTTTCATTTGTTTCTGTAACCTTTTCAAAATATTTTTGAAAATCTAAAAAAAAGAACCAAATTTCGAAAATGTGGCTTAAGAGAGCCACAAAGTTTTTCCTAAATACTACGAGAAAACTCGACAATTTTATTGTCTTTTTTGGCTAAGCATTTCTTGTCGACCTGAAACTTTAACGGAACCGATAGGACACCTAGATCATTTGATACATTTGAAATATTTGAAAATTTTTCAGTTTTCATTTGTTTCTGTAACCTTTTCAAAATGTTTTTGAAAATCTAAAAAAAAGAACCAAATTTCGAAAATGTGGCTTAAGAGATCCACAAAGTTTTTCCTAAATACTACGAGAAAACTCGACAATTTTATTGTCTTTTTTGGCTAAGCATTTCTTGTCGACCTGAAACTTTAACGGAACCGATAGGATACCTAGATCATTTGATACATTTGAAATATTTGAACATTTTTCAGTTTTCATTTGTTTCTGTAACCTTTTCAAAATGTTTGTGAAAATCTAAAAAAAAGAACCAAATTTCAAAAATGTGGCTTAATAGAGCCACAAAGTTTTTCCTAAATACTACGAGAAAACTCGACAGTTTTATTGTCTTTTTTTTGCTAAGCATTTCGTGTCGACCTGAAACTTTAACGAAACCGATAGGATACCTAGATCATTTGATACATTTGAAATAATTGAACATTTTTCAGTTTTCATTTGTTACTGTAACCTTTTCAAAATGTTTTTGAAAATCTAAAAAAAAGAACCAAATTTCAAAAATGAAAATTTTATTGTCTTTTTTTTTTACTAAGCATTACATGATGACCTGAAACTTTGACGGAAACGATAGGATACCTAGATCATTTGATACATTTGAAATATCAAAATGTTTTTGAAAATCTAAAAAAAAGAACCAAATTTTGAAAATGTGGCTTAAGAGAGCCACAAAGTTTTTCCTAAATACTACGAGAAAACTCGACAATTTTATTGTCTTTTTTGGCTAAGCATTTCTTGTCGACCTGAAACTTTGACGGAACTGATAGGATACCTAGATCATTTGATACATTTGAAATATCAAAATGTTTTTAAAAATCTAAAAAAAAGAACCAAATTTCGAAAATGTGGCTTAAGACAGCCACAAAGTTTTTCCTAAATACTACGAGAAAACTTGACAATTCTATTGTCTTTTTTTTTGGCTAAGCATTTCGTGACGATTTGAAGCTTTAACGGAAACGATAGAATATCTAGATCATTTGATACATTTGGAATATTTGAACATTTTTCAGTTTTCATTTGTTTCTGTAACCATTTCAAAATGTTACTGTAACCGTTTCAATTTTATTGTCTTTTTTTTGCTAAGCATTTCGTGTCGACCTGAAACTTTAACGGAACCGATAGGATACCTAGATCATTTGATACATTTGAAATATTTGAACATTTTTCAGTTTTCATTTGTTACTGTAACCTTTTCAAAATGTTTTTGAAAATCTAAAAAAAAGAACCAAATTTCAAAATTGTGGCTTAATAGAGCCACAAAGTTTTTACTAAATACTACGAGAAAACTCGAAAATTTTATTTTCTTTTTTTTGGCTAAGCATTTCGTGACGACCTGAAACTTTAACGGAACCGTTAGAATATCTAGATCATTTGATACATTTGAAATATTTGAACATTTTCCAGTTTTTATTTGTTTCTGTAACCTTTTCAAAATGTTTTTGAAAATCGAAAAGAAAGAACAAAATTTCAAAAATGTGGCTTAATAAAGCCACAAAGTTTTTCCTAAATACTACGAGAAAACTCGACAATTTTATTGTCTTTTTTTTGGCTAAGCATTTCGTGACGACCTGAAACTTTGACGGAACTGATAGGATACCTAGATCATTTGATACATTTGAAATATTTGAACATTTGTCAGTTTTCATTTGTTTCTGTAACCTTTTCTAAGTGTTTTTTGAAAATCTAAAAAAAAGAACCAAGTTTCAAAAATGTGGCTTAATAGAGCCACTAAGTTTTTCCTAGATACTACGAGAAAACTCGGCAATTTTATTGTCTTTTTTTACTAAGCATTTCGTGACGATTTGAAACTTTAACAGACACAATAGGATACCTAGATCATTTCATACATTTGAAATATTTGAACCTTTTTCAATTTTCATTTGTTTCTGTAACCGTTTCAAAATGTTTTTGAAAATCGAAAAAATGAACCAAATTTCAAAAATATAGCTTAATAGAACCACAAAGTTTTTCCTAAATACTACGAGAAAACTCGACAATTTTATTGTCCTTTTTTTTGGCTAAGCATTTCGTGACGATTTAAAACTTTAACGGAAACGATGGGATACCTAGATCATTTGATATATTTGAAATATTTGAACATTTTTCAGTTATCTTTTGTGTCTGTAACCTTTTCAGTGTTTTTTTAAAATCGAAAAAAATGAACCGAATTTCAAAAATGTGGCTTAATAGAGCCACAAAGTTTTTCCTAGATACTACGAGAAAACTCTACAATTTTATTGTTTTTTTTTTGGCTAAGCATTTTGTGACGACCTGAAACTTTAACGGAAACGATAGAATACCTAGATCATTTGATCCATTTGAAATCTGAACATTTTTTAGTTTTTATTTGTTTCTGTAACTTTTTCCAAATGTTTTTGAAAATCGAAAAAAAGAACCAAATTTAAAAAAATGTGGCTTAATAGAGGCAAAAAGTTTTTCCTAAATACTACGAGAAAACTCGTCAATTTTATTGTCTTTTTTTTGGCTAAGCATTTCGTGACGACCTGAAACTTTAACGGAAACGAAATGATACCTAGATCTTTTGATACATTTGAAATATTTGAACATTTTTCAGTTTACATTTGTTTCTTTAACCTTTTCAAAATGTTTTTGAAAATCGGAAAAAAGAGCCAAATTTCAAAAATGTGGCTTCATAGAGCCACAAAGTTTTTCCTAAATACTAAGAGAAAATTTGACAATTTTATTTTCTTTTTTTGGCTAAGCATTTTGTGACGACCTGAAACTCTAACAGAACCGATAGAATATCTAGATCCTTTGATACATTTGAAATATTTGAACATTTTTCAGTTTACATCTGTTTCTGTAACCTTATCAAAATGTTTTTGAAAATCGAAAAAAAAGAACCAAATTTCAAAAATATGGCTTAATAGAGCCACACAGTTTTTCCTAAATGCTACGAGAAAACTCGACAATTTTATTGTCTTTTTTTTGGTTAAGCATTACATGGGCGGTGGTCAGCAACCTGCTCGCGGTACCCCCGCTTATACTAATCTAAGCTGACCATTTTGTTCCAATTCGTTGGTTGGTCGGTGGGCTAGTAACCCGCCACCGTAAAAACTAATTACTCAAGAAACAGCAACAGATAGCCTCGGATTGACTTCTTCTTCTTCTGTGATGACGACTAATGCACGCCCCTGGACTGGATTCTTGAAAACGGCCGATTGTTTTCGTATTGGATATTGGAATGTTAGAACAGTTAATCAAGAAACACAGCCAGGAAAACTCAACAGTGTTATGAGAACTCTTGATAAGTTCCGTATTGACATAGCTGGACTTTCTGAGACCAGGCTTACTGGTTTTGGGACTTTGAAATCTGAGATTTACCACATCTTGTATTCCGGACTTGAGACTAGAAAAGAAGCAGGTGTCGTAATGGCACTAAGTAATCGGGCCCAAAAAATGCCTAGTGGACTGGGAACCAATTGGTGAGCGGATTCTTCGTGCCCGTTTCGCCACTTCACAGGCCAAATTGACAGTTATTGTAGTGTACGCCCCAACGAATGATGCCTGTGATCGAATCAAAGATGACTTTTATCGTGCGTTATCGAATGTTGTTGCAAAAACGCATCGTCATGATATTGTGACTGTGTGTGGGGACTTTAATGCTAAAGTTGGAGGTGATGCTTCTTATGCCCCAACTATCCTCAGTAAACATGGACTGGGGGAAATTAATGACAATGGTGTGCGACTAATTGATTTTTGCGCGACTCATGAACTTATCGTCGGCGCCACATGGTTTCCACATAAACAGATTCACATGTATACTTGGAAATCGCCTGATGGTGTAACACGAAATAAAATAGACCATATCCTAATTGCGAGGCGCAGGCGACGATGTCTAGAGGATGTTAGAACCTTCCGAGGTGCCGACTGCTATTCCGATCACCAACTTGCTGTTGCCAAGTTCAAGCTGAAACTAAAAACTGTGACAAAGCCCCAGTGGCCAGTGAAAATCTTCAATTTGAGGAAATTGCAGGACCCGAACGTATTGCAAAAGTATACTACAGCTTTGTCAAACAAGTTTTCCCTTCTAAGGGACGAAGTGTCGCTTGATAGTCAGTGGGAAAAAATTGCATAAACCGTGAAAGAGGTTGCAAAAGAAGTTGTGGGCTACAACAGGAAGAAGAAAGAGCAGTGGATATCAGAAAGTAGTTGGGATATCATTGATCAAAGGTCACAACTCAAAATCCTCGTAGATAAGTATGACCATAGCACGACTTGTTCTAGAGAATATGTAGATAACCTGAAAGCGCAGTACAAGCGTCTCCATAAGCATGTCAAAGCAGCAACCAGGGATGATAAGAGGATGTACCTCGAAACTATGGCCGAACAGGCTGAGGCAGCCGCTAGACGGGGAGATAGCCGTACTGTGTATGCCATAACGAAGCAGTTAGCGGGTATTTCAAAGGCGTCGTCGACCCAAGTTGAAAGCAAAGATGGCATTTTATTAACCCAGACTGATAACATAGTCCGACGCTGGAAAGAGCATTTTAGCAAGGTACTAAATCAGATGCCTCCCACAACTACTTTAAATATCCCTGAAGAACCACTGTTCGATCTCGGAATATGTCCTGGACCTCTCTTACTTATTGAAGTCACGGAGGCCCTAAAGACTTTGAAAAATAGAAAGGCTGCACGCAATGATGGCGTACCACCATAATTACTGAAGTGCGATAGAAGCGCCCTAGCCAAACCCATATTTGAACTTCTTTCCCGTGTTTGGGATGAAGAAAAAGTCCCTAGTGAATGTTCGAAGGCATTAATTGTAAAACTCTTCAAAAAAGGACAAAAGACTAAGTGTGATAATTGGAGAGGTATTGCTTTACAGTCTGTTGGCAGCAAAGTTCTGTGCCAAATAATTCTTAACAGGATTCAAAGTAAAGTGGAGAAAGTTCTGAGAGATGAGCAGCACGGATTCCACCAGAATAGATCGTGTTGTGACCTGATATTTAGCCTGAGAGTCCTGCTGGATGAATCCAATGAATGGCAAGTTCAGCTACTTATAGTATTTATAGATTTTCTCAAAGCCTTCAACTCGATACATCGCGGAACCATGTGGAAAATTTAGTGCATTATAGAATTCCGACCAAAATTGTAAATATAATTAAAGCGCTAAATCATGATATCATGTGCGCAGTACAGACAGAGGGTGGCCTAACGGAGTGGTTTTCTGTTCAGTCAGGTGTAAGGCAGGGCAGCAATCTATAACCATTACTGTTTGCCATAGTGATATATTTTTTTATCCGTGGATGCAGTTTTATTGGCGGTATAAAATTAAATACAC
Source organism: Artemia sp. Qi Xiang Cuo (assembly GCF_049724085.1). NCBI lineage: Eukaryota > Metazoa > Arthropoda > Branchiopoda > Anostraca > Artemiidae > Artemia > Artemia sp. Qi Xiang Cuo. The sequence continues at coordinate 58,193,746 of NC_142808.1, forward strand.
TGAGAGAACTCAATGATGGTGATTTTGCTGACGATGTTGCGCTTATTACCCACGACCCTGAAGATATGCAACGCAACATTAATGAACTCGGTCGTATGGCAAATGCTGTCGGACTCTCCATAAATGCTAACAAGACCAAATCAATGTCGAATGCAGTCATACCTGACTTAGCCGAAGGACTTTTGGTTAACAACGAGGAAATTGAGGAAGTGAGAGAGTTCAAGTATCTCGGCAGCATTCTTACGCAAGATGCCAATCCCGAAAGAGAAATACTGTGCCGAATAACATTGGCTGGGTTTGCTTTCAGCTACCTTTGAAATGTTTGGAGAAATAATAAATATTCCCAGAAGTTAAAGCTTAAAATTTATAATAGCAATGTGGTCTCTGTCCTTATGTACGGCTGCGAAACTTGGATTATCACTGCTCAACTAGAACGACGACTCCAGGCATTCGACAATAATTGCCTAAGGTCTATCCTAAATATACATTGGACAGAAAGAATACGAAATGATGAAATCTATCGTATGACAAATCATACCCCCATCCTTGATCTTATTAGAAAGCGGCGATGGATGTATTGGGGGCATATGGTGAAAATGGGGGAAGGAAGGCTGCCGCACGATGCATGGTGTTGGACATCCCCCGGTCTTCGCAAATCAGGGAGACCAAAAATGACCCTTGGCAGGTCGCTAATGAAGGAGGCGAAGCTGGCGAGGTCCTCGTTGGAGGAGCTATGGTTGAAGGCTCAGGACAGGTCGTCGTGGCGAAACACTGTTGCTGCCTTATGCACCCCCAGGCGTAGGAGGACCTAAGTAAGTAAGTAAGCATTACATGACAACCTGAAACTTTGACGGAACAGATAGGATACCTAGATCATTTGATACATTTGAAATATTTGAACATTTTCCAGTTTTCATTTGTTTCTGTAACCTTTTCAAAGTGTTTTTTGAAAATCTAAAAAAAAGAACCAAATTTCAAAAATGTGGCTTAATAGAGCCACAAAGTTTTTTTTAGATACTACGAGAAAACTCGACAATTCTATTGTCTTTTTTTTGGCTAAGCATTTCGTGACGATTTATAACTTTAACAGAAACAATAGGATACCTAGATCATTTGATACATTTGAAATATTTGAACATTTTTCAGTTTTCATTTGTTTCTGTAACCGTTTCAACATGTTTTTGAAAATCGAAAAAAAGAACCAAATTTCAAAAATATGGCTTAATAAGTTTTTAAGTTTTTCCTAAATACTACGAGAAAACTCGACAATTTATTTTTTTTTGGCTAAGCATTTCGTGACGATTTGAAACTTTAACGGAAACGATGGATACCTAGATCATTTGATACATTTGAAATCTTTGAACATTTTTCAGTTTTCATTTGTTTCTGTAACCTTTTCAGTGTTTTTTAAATTCGAAAAAAAAGAACCAAATTTCAAAAATGTGGCTTAATATAGCCACAAAGTTTTTCCTAAATACTACGAGAAAACACGACAATTTTATTGTCGGCTAAGTATTTCGTGTCGACCTGAATCTTTAAAGGAACCGATAGGATACCTTGATCATTTGATACATTTGAAATATTTGAACATATTTTCAGTTTTCATTTGTTTCTGTAACCTTTTCAAAATGTTTTTGAAAATCGAAAAAAAAGAACCAAATTTCAAAAATGTGGCTTAATAGAGCCACAAAGTTTTTCCTAAATACTACGAGAAAACTTGATAATTTTATTGTTTCCTTTTTTGGCTAAGCATTTCGTGAGGACATGAAACTTTAACGGAAACGAAAGGATACCTAGATCATTTGATACATTTGAAATATTTGAAGATTTTTCAGTTTTCATTTGTTTCTGTAACCTTTTCAAAATGTTTTTGAAAATCTAAAAAAAAGAACCAAATTTCAAAATGTGGCTTAATAGAGCCACAAAGTTTTTCCTAAATACTACGAGAAAACTCGACAGTTTTATTGTCTTTTTTTTGGCTAAGCATTTCGTGTCGACCTGAAACTTGAACGGAACCGATAGGATACCTAGATCATTTGATACATTTGAAATATTTGAACATTTTTCAGTTTTCATTTGTTACTGTAACCTTTTCAAAATGTTTTTGGAAATCTAAAAAAAAGAACCAAATTTCAAAAATGTGGATTAATAGAGCCACAAAGTTTTTCCTAAATACTATGAGAAAACTCGACAATTTTATTGTCTTTTTTTTTTTGGCTAAGCATTTTTTGACGACCTGAAACTTTGAAGGAACCGATAGGATACCTAGATCATTTGATACATTTGAAATATTTGAACATTTGTCAGTTTTCATATGTTTCTGTAACCTTTTCTAAGGCTTTTTTGAAAATCTAAAAAAAAGAACCAAATTTAAAAAAATGTGGCTTAATAGAGCCACAAAGTTTTTCCTAAATACTACGAGAAAACTCGACAATTTTATCTTCTTTTTTTTACTAAGCATTTTGTAACGACTTGAAACTTTAACAGAAACGATAGGATTCCTAGATCATTTGATATATTTGAAATGTTTGAACATTTTTCAGTTTTCATTGGTTTCTGTAACTTTTCAGTGTTTTTGAAAATCGAAAAAAAAGAACCAAATTTAAAAAATGTGGCTTAATAGAGCCACAAAGTTTTTCCTAAATACTACGAGAAAACTCGACAATTTTATTGTCTTTTTTTGGCTAAGCATTTCGTGACGACCTGAAACTTTAACCAAAACGACAGGATACCTAGATCATTTGATACATTTGAAATATTTGAATATTTTTCAGTTTTCATTTGTGTCTGTAACCTTTTCAAAGTGTTTTTTGAAAATCGAAAAAAAGAACCAAATTTCAAAATGTGGCTTAATAGATCCACAAAGTTTTTCCTAGATACTACGAGAAAACTCGACAATTTTAGTGTATCTTTTTTGGCTAAGCATTTCGTGACGACCTGAAACTTTAACGGAACCGATAGAATATCTAGATCATTTGATACTTTTGAAATATTTGAACATTTTTCAGTTTTCATTTGTTTCTGTAACCGATTCAAAATGTTTTTGAAAATCGAAAAAAAAGAGACAAATCTCAAAAATATGGCTTAATAGAGCCACAAAGTTTTTCCTAAATACTACGAAAAAATTCGACAATTTTATTGTCTTTTTTTGGCTAAGCATTTCGTGACGATTTGAAACTTTAACGGACACGATAGGATACCTAGATCATTTGATGCATTTGAAATATTTGAACATTTGTCAGTTTTCTTTTGTTTCTGTAACCTTTTCTAAGTGTTTTTTTAAAATCTAAAAAAATAACCAAATTTCAAAAATGTGGCTTAATAGAGCCACAAAGTTTTTTCTAGATACTACGAGAAAATTCGACAATTTTATTGTCTTTTTTTTTTTACTAAGCATTTCGTGACGATTTGAAACTTTAACGGAAACGATAGGTTACCTAGATCATTTTATACATTTGAAATATTTGAACATTTGTCAGTTTTCATTTGTTTCTGTAATCTTTTCTAAGTGTTTTTTGAAAATCTAAAAAAAAGAACCAAATTTCAAAAATGTGGCTTAATAGAGCCACAAAGTTTTTCCTAGATACTACGAGAAAACTCTACAATTTTATTGTCGTTTTTTGACTAAACATTTCGTGACGATTTGGAACTTTAACGGTTTTTGAAAATAAAAAAAAGAACCAAATCTCAAAAATATGGCTTAATAGAGCCACAAAGTTGTTCCTAAATACTACGAAAAAATTCGACAATTTTATTGTCTTTTTTTGGCTAAGCATTTCGTGACGATTTGAAACTTTAACGGACACGATAGGATACCTAGATCATTTGATGCATTTGAAATATTTGAACATTTGTCAGTTTTCTTTTGTTTCTGTAACCTTTTCTAAGTGTTTTTTGAAAATCTAAAAAAAGAACCAAATTTCAAAAATCTGGCATAATAGAGCCACAAAGTTGTTTCTAGATACTACGACAAAATTTGACAATTTTATTGTTTTTTTTTTACTAAGCATTTCGTGACGATTTGAAACTTTAACAGAAACGATAGGTTACCTAGATCATTTCATATATTTGAAATATTTTAAACTATTTCAATTTTCATTTGTTTCTGTAACCGTTTCAAAATGTTTTTGAAAATCGAAAAAAAACCCAAAATTTCAAAAATATGGCTTAATAGAGCCACAAAGTTTTTCCTAAATTCTACGAGAAAACTCGACAATTTTATTGTCTTCTTTTTTTTGCCTAAGAATTTCTTGACGATTTGAAACTTTAACGGAAACGATAGGATACCTAGATCATTTGATACCTTTGAAATATTTGAACATTTTTCAGTTTTCATTTGTGTCTGTAACCTTATCAGTGTTTTTTGAAAATCGAAAAAAAGAACCAAATTTCAAAAATGTGGCTTAATAGAGCCACAAAGTTTTTCCTAGATACTATGAGAAAACTCGACAATTTTATGGTCTTTTTTTGGCTAAACATTTCGTGACAACCTGAAACTTTAACGGAACCAATAGAATATCGAGATCATTTGATACATTTGAAATATTTGAACATTTTTCAGTTTTCATTTGTTTCTGTAACCGTTTCAAAATGTTTTTGAAAATAAAAAAAAAGAACCAAATTTCAAAAATATGGCTTAATAGAGCCACAAAGTTTTTCCTAAATACTACAAGAAAACTCGACAATTTTATCTTCTTTCTTTTACTAAGCATTTTGTGACGACTTGAAGCTTTAACAGAAACGATAGGATTCCTAGATCATTTGATACATTTGAAATGTTTGAACATTTTTCAGTTTTCATTGGTTTCTGTAAATTTTCAGTGTTTTTGAAAATCGAAAAAAAACAACCAAATTTAAAAAATGTGGCTTAATAGAGCCAAAAATTTTTTCCTAAATACTACGATAAAACTCGACATTTTTTTTGTATTTTTTGTGGATAAGCATTTTGTGACGACCTTAAACTTTAACGAAAACGACAGGATACCTAGATCATTTGATACATTTGAAATATTTGAATATTTTTCAGTTTTCATTTGTGTCTGTAACCTTTTCAAAGTGTTTTTTGAAAATCGAAAAAAAGAACCAAATTTCAAAATGTGGCTTAATAGATCCACAAAGTTTTTCCTAGATACTACGAGAAAACTCGACAATTTTAGTGTATCTTTTTTGGCTAAGCATTTCGTGACGACCTGAAACTTTAACGGAACCGATAGAATATCTAGATCATATGATACTTTTGAAATATTTGAACATTTTTCAGTTTTCATTTGTGTCTGTAACCTTATCAGTGTTTTTTGAAAATCGAAAAAAAGAACCAAATTTCAAAAATGTGGCTTAATAGAGCCACAAAGTTTTTCCTAGATACTACGAGAAAAATCGACAATTTTAAGGTCTTTTTTTGGCTAAGCATTTCGTGACAACCTGAAACTTTAACGGAACCAATAGAATATCTAGATCATTTGATACATTTGAAATATTTGAACATTTTTCAGTTTTCATTTGTTTCTGTAACCGTTTCAAAATATTTTTGAAAATCAAAAAAAAGAACCAAATTTCAAAAATATGGCTTAATAGAGCCACAAAGTTTTTCCTAAATACTACGAGAAAACTCGAAAATTTTATTGTCTTTTTTTTGGCTAAGCATCTCGTGACGACCTGAAACTTTGACGGAACCGATAAGATACCTAGATCATTTGATACATTTGAAATATTTGAACATTTGTCAGTTTTCATTTGTTTCTGTAACCTTTTCTAAGTGTTTTTTGAAAATCTAAAAAAAAGAACCAAATTTCAAAAATGTGGCTTAATAGAGCCACAAAGTTTTTCCTAGATACTACGAGAAAACTCTACAATTTTATTGTCGTTTTTTGACTAAACATTTCGTGACGATTTGGAACTTTAACGGTTTTTGAAAATAAAAAAAAGAACCAAATCTCAAAAATATGGCTTAATAGAGCCACAAAGTTGTTCCTAAATACTACGAAAAAATTCGACAATTTTATTGTCTTTTTTTGGCTAAGCATTTCGTGACGATTTGAAACTTTAACGGACACGATAGGATACCTAGATCCTTTGATGCATTTGAAATATTTGAACATTTGTCAGTTTTCTTTTGTTTCTGTAACCTTTTTTAAGTGTTTTTTGAAAATCTAAAAAAAGAAACCAAATTTCAAAAATGTGGCTTAATAGAGCCACAAAGTTTTTCCTAGATACTACGAGAAAATTCGACAATTTTATTGTCTTTTTTTTACTAAGCATTTCGTGACGATTTGAAACTTTAACGGAAACGATAGGTTACCTAGATCATTTCATATATTTGAAATATTTTAACCTTTTTCAATTTTCATTTGTTTCTGTAACCGTTTCAAAATGTTTTTGAAAATCGAAAAAAAAAAACAAATTTCAAAAATATGGCTTAATAGAGCCACAAAGTTTTTCCTAAATTCTACGAGAAAACTCGACAATTTTATTGTCTTATTTTTTTTTGCCTAAGCATTTCTTGACGATTTGAAGCATTAAAGGAAACGATAGCATACCTAGATCATTTGATACCTTTGAAATATTTGAACATTTTTCAGTTTTCATTTGTGTCTGTAACCTTATCAGTGTTTTTTGAAAATCGAAAAAAAGAACCAAATTTCAAAAATATGGCTTAATAGAGCCACAAAGTTTTTCCTAGATACTACGAGAAAAATCGACAATTTTATGGTCTTTTTTGGCTAAACATTTCGTGACGACCTGAAACTTTAACGGAACCAATAGAATATCTAGATCATTTGATACATTTGAAATATTTGAACATTTTTCAGTTTTCATTTGTTTCTGTAACCGTTTCAAAATGTTTTTGAAAATAAAAAAAAGAACCAAATTTCAAAAATATGGCTTAATAGAGCCACAAAGTTTTTCCTAAATACTACAAGAAAACTCGACAATTTTATCTTCTTTCTTTTACTAAGCATTTTGTGACGACTTGAAGCTTTAACAGAAACGATAGGATTCCTAGATCATTTGATACATTTGAAATGTTTGAACATTTTTCAGTTTTCATTGGTTTCTGTAACTTTTCAGTGTTTTTGAAAATCGAAAAAAAACAACCAAATTTAAAAAATGTGGCTTAATAGAGCAAAAAAGTTTTTCATAAATACTACGATAAAACTCTAAAATTTTTTTGTATTTTTTTTGGATAAGAATTTCGTGACGACCTGAAACTTTAACGAAAACGACAGGATACCTAGATCATTTGATACATTTGAAATATTTGAATATTTTTCAGTTTTCATTTGTGTCTGTAACCTTTTCAAAGTGTTTTTTGAAAATCGAAAAAAAGAACCAAATTTCAAAATGTGTCTTAATAGATCCACAAAGTTTTTCCTAGATACTACGAGAAAACTCGACAATTTTAGTGTATCTTTTTTGGCTAAGCATTTCGTGACGACCTGAAACTTTAACGGAACCGTTAGAATATCTAGATCATTTGATACTTTTGAAATATTTGAACATTTTTCAGTTTTCATTTGTGTCTGTAACCTTATCAGTGTTTTTTGAAAATCGAAAAAAAGAACCAAATTTCAAAAATGTGGCTTAATAGAGCCACAAAGTTTTTCCTAGATACTACGAGTAAACTCGACAATTTTATGGTCTTTTTTTGGCTAAGAATTTCGTGACGACCTGAAACTTTAACGGAACCAATAGAATATCTAGATCATTTGATACATTTGAAATATTTGAACATTTTACAGTTTTCATTTGTTTCTGTAACCGTTTCAAAATATTTTTGAAAATCAAAAAAAAGAACCAAATTTCAAAAATATGGCTTAATAGAGCCACAAAGTTTTTCCTAAATACTACGAGAAAACTCGAAAATTTTATTGTCTTTTTTTTGGCTAAGCATCTCGTGACGACCTGAAACTTTGACGGAACCGATAAGATACCTAGATCATTTGATACATTTGAAATATTTGAACATTTGTCAGTTTTCATTTTTTTCTGTAACCTTTTCTAAGTGTTTTTTGAAAATCTAAAAAAAAGAACCAAATTTCAAAAATGTGGCTTAATAGAGCAACAAAGTTTTTCCTAGATACTACGAGAAAACTCGACAATTTTATTGTCGTTTTTTGACTAAACATTTCGTGACGATTTGGAACTTTAACGGTTTTTGAAAATAAAAAAAAGAACCAAATCTCAAAAATATGGCTTAATAGAGCCACAAAGTTGTTCCTAAATACTACGAAAAAATTCGACAATTTTATTGTCTTATTTTGGCTAAGCATTTCGTGACGATTTGAAACTTTAACGGACACGATAGGATACCTAGATCATTTGATGCATTTGAAATATTTGAACATTTGTCAGTTTTCATTTGTTTCTGTAACCTTTTCTAAGTGTTTTTTGAAAATCTAAAAAAAGAAACCAAATTTCAAAAATGTGGCTTAATAGAGCCACAAAGTTTTTCCTAGATACTACGAGAAAATTCGACAATTTTATTGTATTTTTTTTTACTAAGCATTTCGTGACGATTTGAAACTTTAACGGAAACGATAGGTTACCTAGATCATTTCATACATTTGAAATATTTTAACCTTTTTCAATTTTCATTTGTTTCTGTAACCGTTTCAAAATGTTTTTGAAAATCGAAAAAAAAAAACAAATTTCAAAAATATGGCTTAATAGAGCCACAAAGTTTTTCCTAAATTCTACGAGAAAACTCGACAATTTTATTGTCTTCTTTTTTTTTGCCTAAGCATTTCTTGACGATTTGAAGCATTAACGGAAACGATAGGATACCTAGATCATTTGATACCTTTGAAATATTTGAACATTTTTCAGTTTTCATTTGTGTCTGTAACCTTATCAGTGTTTTTTGAAAATCGAAAAAAAGAACCAAATTTAAAAAATGTGGCTTAATAGAGCCACAAAGTTTTCCCTAGATACTACGAGAAAACTCGACAATTTTATGGTCTTTTTTTGGCTAAACATTTCGTGACGACCTGAAACTTTAACGGAACCAATAGAATATCGAGATCATTTGATACATTTGAAATATTTGAACATTTTTCAGTTTTCATTTGTTTCTGTAACCGTTTCAAAATGTTTTTGAAAATAAAAAAAAAGAACCAAATTTCAAAAATATGGCTTAATAGAGCCACAAAGTTTTTCCTAAATACTACGAGAAAACTCGACAATTTTATCTTCTTTTTTTTACGAAGCATTTTGTGACGACTTGAAACTTTAACAGAAACGATAGGATTCCTAGATCATTTGATACATTTGAACTATTTGAACATTTTTCAGTTTTCATTGGTTTCTGTAAATTTTCAGTGTTTTTGAAAATCGAAAAAAAAAAACCAAATTTAAAAAATGTGGCTTAATAGAGCCACAAAGTTTTTCCTAAATACTACGATAAAACTCGACAATTTTATTGTCTTTTTTGTGGCTAAGCATTTCGTGACGACCTGAAACTTTAACGCAAACGACAGGATACCTAGATCATTTGATACATTTGAAATATTTGAATATTTTTCAGTTTTCATTTGTGTCTGTAACCTTTTCAAAGTGTTTTTTGAAAATCGAAAAAAAGAACCAAATTTCAAAATGTGGCTTAATAGATCCACAAAGTTTTTCCTAGATACTACGAGAAAACTCGACAATTTTAGTGTATCTTTTTTGGCTAAGCATTTCGTGACGACCTGAAACTTTAACGGAACCGATAGAATATCTAGATCATTTGATACTTTTGAAATATTTGAACATTTTTCAGTTTTCATTTGTTTCTGTAACCGATTCAAAATGTTTTTGAAAATCGAAAAAAAAGAGACAAATCTCAAAATATGGCTTAATAGAGCCACAAAGTTTTTCCTAAATACTACGAAAAAATTCGACAATTTTATGGTCTTTTTTTGGCTAAGCATTTCGTGACGATTTGAAACTTTAACGGACACGATAGGATACCTAGATCATTTGATGCATTTGAAATATTTGATTATTTGTCAGTTTTCATTTGTTTCTGTAACCTTTTCTAAGTGTTTTTTGAAAATATAAAAAAAAAAACAAATTTCAAAAATGTGTCTTAATAGAGCCACAAAGTTTTTTCTAGATACTACGAGAAAATTCGACAATTTTATTGTCTTTTTTTTTTACTAAGCATTTCGTGACGATTTGAAACTTTAACGGAAACGATCGGTTACCTAGATCATTTTATACATTTGAAATATTTGAACCTTTTTCAATTTTCATTTGTTTCTGTAACCGTTTCAAAATGTTTTTGAAAATCGAAAAAAAAACCAAATTTCTAAAATATGTCTTAATAGAGCCACAAAGTTTTTCCTAAATTCTAAGAGAAAACTCGACAATTTTATTGTCTTATTTTTTTTTTGCATAAGCATTTCTTGACGATTTGAAACTTTAGCGGAAGCGACAGGATACCTAGATCATTTGATACCTTTGAAATATTTGAACATTTTTCAGTTTTGATTTGTGTCTGTAACCTTATCAGTGTTTTTTGAAAATCGAAAAAAAGAACCAAATTTCAAAAATGTGGCTTAATAGAGCCACAAAGTTTTTCCTAGATACTACGAGAAAACTCGACAATTTTAAGGTCTTTTTTTGGCTAAGCATTTCGTGACGACCTGAAACTTTAACGGAACCAATAGAATATCTAGATCATTTGATACATATGAAATATTTGAACATTTTCAGTTTTCGTTTGTTTCTGTAACCGTTTCAAAATGTTTTTGAAAATAAAAAAAAAGAACCAAATTTCAAAAATATGGCTTAATAGAGCCACAAAGTTTTTCCTAAATACTACGAGAAAATTCGAAAATTTTATTGTCTTTTTTTTGGCTAAGCATTTCGTGACGACCTGAAACTTTGACGGAACCGACAAGATACCTAGATCATTTGATACATTTGAAATATTTGAACATTTGTAAGTTTTCATTTGTTCCTGTAACCTTTTCGAAGTGTTTTTTGAAAATCTAAAAAAAAGAACCAAATTTCAAAAATGTGGCTTAATAGAGCCACAAAGTTTTTCCTAGATACTACGAGAAAACTCGACAATTTTATTGTCTTTTTTTTGACTAAAAATTTCGTGACGATTTGGAACTTTAACGGTTTTTGAAAATCAAAAAAAGAACCAAATCTCAAAAATATGGCTTAATAGAGCCACAAAGTTGTTCCTAAATACTACGAAAAAATTCGACAATTTTATTGTCTTTTTTTGGCTAAGCATTTCGTGACGATTTGAAACTTTAACGGACACGATAGGATACCTAGATCATTTGATGCATTTGAAATATTTGAACATTTGTCAGTTTTCATTTGTTTATGTAACCTTTTTTAATTGTTTTTTTAAAATCTAAAAAAAGAACCAAATTTCAAAAATGTGGCTTAATAGAGCCACAAAGTTTTTCATATATAATACGATAAAATTCGACAATTTTATTGTTTTTTTTTTACTAAGCATTTCGTGACGATTTGAAACTTTAACGGAAACGATAGGTTACCTAGATCATTTCATATATTTGAAATATTTGAACCTTTTTCAATTTTCATTTGTTTCTGTAACCGTTTCAAAATGTTTTTGAAAATCGAAAAAAAAACCAAATTTATAAAATATGTCTTAATAGAGCCACAAAGTTTTTCCTAAATTCTAAGAGAAAACTCGACAATTTTATTGTCTTCTTTTTTTTGCCTAAGCATTTCTTGACGATTTGAAACTTTAACGGAAACGATAGGATACCTAGATCATTTGATACCTTTGAAATATTTGAACATTTTTCAGTTTTCATTTGTGTCTGTAACCTTATCAGTGTTTTTTGAAAATCGAAAAAAAGAACCAAATTTCAAAAATGTGGCTTAATAGAGCCACAAAGTTTTTCCTAGATACTACGAGAAAAATCGACAATTTTATGGTCTTTTTTTGGCTAAGCATTTCGTGACAACCTGAAACTTTAACGGAACCAATAGAATATCTAGATCATTTGATACATTTGAAATATTTGAACATTTTTCAGTTTTCATTTGTTTCTGTAACCGTTTCAAAATGTTTTTGAAAATAAAAAAAAAGAACCAAATTTCAAAAATATGGCTTAATAGAGCCACAAAGTTTTTCCTAAATACTACGAGAAAACTCGACAATTTTATCGTCTTTTTTTGGCTAAGCATTTCGTGACGACCTGAAACTTTGACGGAACATTTAAGATACCTAGATCATTTGATACATTTGAAATATTTGAACATTTTTCAGTTTTCATTTGTTTCTGTAACCGTTTCAAAATTTTTTTGAAAATCGAAAAAAAAGAACCAAATTTCAAAAATATGGCTTAATAGAGCCACAAAGTTTTTCCTAAATGCTACGAAAAAACTCGACAATTTTATTGTCTTTTTTTGGCTAAGCATTTTGTGACGATTTGAAACTTTAACGGAAACGATAGGATACCTAGATCATTTGGTACATTTGAAATATTTGAACATTTTTCAGTTTTCATTTGTTTTTGTAACCTTTTTATAATATTTTTGTGAATCGAAAAAAAGAAGTAAATTTCAAAAATGTGGCTTAATAGAAGCGTAATCTCAGCTGTTATTTGATGACAAAGCCATCGTCTCGCGTTGGCACATTAATAATCTTCTACTGCAAAGAAAGAACATACCAAAATTTGGTATAACCTATCAATAACATAGAACATACTAATGACATGCAACATGCCAAAAAATAACATACACATAGAATACAAAATTTAAGTGGTAAAAAAGATGTTCAAGAGTCTCACATGAAGCGATTTATGTTTTTTTTTATTTGACTATTATTTTCAACTGTTAATGCGTTTGACTTGCTGAATAAAAGAGCTATTAATCAATAATAATGGAGCCTGCAACTTATTTTAGGAGGCACTGAAGCAACAAATTCCAAAAATTTAAACAAAAAAAAAGAATCAATGGAGAAATCTTCATTAGATTCAATGGGAACCATGCTAAGTTTTTATGCTTGAAATATAATCATCTAGTACTATCTAAAAGCTGTAATGTTGCATTATGTTCTAACATGATGTTGTTGGGATTTTAGTAAGTTCACTGGTAGAAGAATCTGTTGGCTTGAAAAACGGTGTAGAATTTGCCTTATAATTCTACTACTACTACCAACAACTAATTGCAGTACCAAATCTTATCGGGTCAACTCAGCTGTGCACACTCCTCCTTCACCCCAATCTTTTAAAAGTTTCCCTCACACTCCTTTAAATCGTTTCATTTGTCAGGTTCACACCCCATAGGAGGACGTACTGGAGTATTTGTTAAATATCCCGACCCACTCAAGAATTTTGATCTGTAGGATCTGGGAAAAACCTGTTTGTCTGTCTGCAGTAGGTTATAAATAGCTTAGTCTCATTGACGGAAACTACGATGCAAGTATATTTTTGCTAAATATTTAATATATAGAGGTAATTAGGTTAGGTATTTAACATAATACGTCCTGAACGGCCTGATTTCCATGATTCTCTGTTGTAGTTTCCATAATTTTATATTATATTTTCATCATATTTTGGTTTATTTCATTATGATTAACCTAACTTCGCTTCTTGAGTGTGATCTGTGTAATTAACAAGTACCATTTTTGACACTTATTGTTCTTATTGTGTTCAGTCTATTAGGCTTTTTCAGACCTTATAGTGTCCCAGTCTCCCCAAGATGAAAAAGTGACAAAATGCACTAAAAGTTTTCTTTCACAACCCTGACTGCAAGCATTCTCTCTTCTCTATAGTGGTAGCTGGGTTATTTAACAAGTACCCGTACTGGTTTTATTTAGCCCCAGTTAGATGACCAAAAGTTTTGGAAACATTTCCTACCGTACAACCCCACCTAGCTTAACTTATCTTTCATTGTACTCCTACAAAGTTGAATAGAATCGCATTTTTATGTTTGACCAGTCATATTTTTTTGGTCGCTTAATGTTTGATGTATCATCAGTCAATTAAGTACAAAAAAAAAAAAACAATCCTTAGACATTCCTTCTGTTAAATATCTGCTTGATAACTAGCAATTTATTTGCATCCAATATCCTAATCGTAGTTTGAAGACCTGTTTTTCTGTTCCTCAGTTTTTTTTTAGTTTCGAAACACCCTGCATCTTGGCTAATATGATTTTTAAAATCTTTGTCGTTGAAAATCGTGTAAATATTCTTTGGAAATCACCATCTTTACTAAAATACTACCTAATGATGGTTTGATGGATTTCCAAAGTATTTGGATCGTTAGGGATGTGGAGGTGAATAATTTAGTGATTTGTTGGAATAGGTTCAGGGAGTGTCAATTGGGGAAAATAAGGGGGAGGGGGTAAATCTTTTTCCAAAATCTAGGGTCGTTAATTTTGTTTATATTCAATTCGTTCAATTGAAGTATCGAAAAACATATTTTTCGGTTGAAATACCGAGAAAGGAATTTTTTTAATCTTGAGGAATTATTGTTAAGTGAGCTAATCATTGTCTATATTAAGTTAGCTAAGCGAGTTAAACTCAACCTGAAGAAAATGATTGATTAGGATACTTTTATGTAAACAAGTTTAAGGCAATGTATAAAATGGCGGGGAGGTGGCATGAGAATATGGCTGACAATGACATTCATGAGAATATCTTTGACAATGACATTCTGAATGAATAATTATTGGTGAAATTAGTTCCTACAAGGTTACTAAAAAGATTCGTTGTGTTAGAGTCAGTTGGACGACTCAAGACATGATATGTATGGTCATCAAGTGGGTGCTTGTCACCATTGATTCTACTCATGAATTAATGTATCTCTGACACTGACATCCTGAATGTATAATTTTTGCTAAAATTAGTCCTTACAATCCCTTCAGCATTTCTATCCCAACTCTCGTCTTACTTTGCCATATGAATGTTAGTAGCAAATGCTGTTAATGCAGACGAGCTCTTTTGAAACTTATTATGAGCTCTTATTTTAAAATTAAGATGAATAAAAGATTATTAATTCCAATAATTTTTTGGATCCTTGTGACCTCTGTGAGCTTATATTTTAGTTCAGGGTATGTAAGAACTATCTGCCTTAAGGAAGATGGTATTTAATTTTTTTTTTCAAGAGTGTTGCGATCAGGACAAAAAACTGCAATCCACTGACTTGAGAAGCATGAATTCTGATTTCAGATAAGCTACTTTTGGTAGTATTTTCAATACTACCAACTATTTTTGGTATATTTTTAATATACCAAAAATTTCAACTTCAAAATATTTTCAATTGTATTGAAAGTAGGACTCCATAAAATATAATTGGAATGAAGGACTCAAAAACACAAAATTATATCCATAGACGTTACGAAGAAGAATTGTAAATTCAAAATTAGCTCTTATAGCTAAATTGTCTTCAAGTTCTCTTCAGTACATTAAAAGTTGGACTTGACAGCACATAATTAAAATCCACTGACTTGAGGAACATGAATTCTGGCTTCAGAATTAGCTACTTGTGGCATAATTAAATATTTTCAATAGTATTGTACGCAGGATTAGGCAAAGCACATGCAGAATCAAGGACTCGAAAAAAACAAAATTAATCCCCATAGACGTTTTTACTTCTATTACCATTTTACGTTTATTTACGTTTTTACGTTTTCGTCTACTTTTTCGTTTCCGTTTCATCTACGTTTTAAGTTTCATTTTCGATTTACGTTTAGATTTAGTTTACGTTTCGTTTATGTTTTACGTTTCGTCTACGTTTTCTATTGCGTTTTTAAGTTTGCGTTTTTACGTTTACGTTTTCTATTTACGTTCTACGTTTATTACCCATAGACGTTACGAAGACGAGTTGTAACTTCAGAATTCGGTGGTTGTAGCTGGATTATCTTCAAATTCTCTTCAATGACACTGAAAAATAAATTAGACAAGACAGAACTAAAATCCACTGACTTCAGGAACATGAATTCTGATTTTAGAATTAGCCACTTGTGGCATGATTATCTCTCAGTTCTTTTCTGTGATATTGAAATCGTGACTCTACAAAACGAAATTAGAATACACTGACAGAAAAAAGGCACTGATAAAAAGAAAGATATCTCTTCTTTGCGTTAAGTATTTTGAGTATTGTAAATTCATTCTGTTTCTCACTCCATAGTACCGGAATAGAAAGATATTATCACAATTTGAGACGAATAATGTTTTTAGTGAAGTTATTGTTGTAAGCAAAAAGCTTTCGGGTTTCAGCAATAATAAATTTCCACCGTTCTACTATCTAGAACCCAATGTCTTAACCAAGGGAGTGCTGGGATTGACCCCCCCCCCACCTAAAATATTTGTCTGTCTGGTAAAAAAAAGGAAACGAATTGTATATAAAGAACTTTTTGATGCGCTTTGTAAAGTTTTTTTTTATTCTCTCCATCTGAACGAAAATCCTGGACATGGCTTCGCCTGAAACTATATGCTTTTTGTAATAGTGTTTTCTTTTTTAGTGTTTTTTTTCTACTTCGCTATTTATTTTGTTGTTGTTAGTAGATAAATAGGCCTACCAGGAACCCTAGCGTCGCTCGGGCCCTGGCACTCAGTGCGTGACAGGATTGTATATTGTGATTTCCAATCATAGATTAGCATAATTATTGCGTTGTTCTTTAGTTTTAAGTCATGAGGTGGCAAATCTGCAATTTCAGTTGAATTAAGAAACTAGTATGAATTCAATTTCTCCTCTTTCCTATTTATGCTTCACATAAGCATACATTTTATAGGATTTGTATTCTCCTGGGATTTGTTGTGATTCTCGCTGTTGCTTCTTTTCTAACCGCAGATTTCGTGTACGATACGATATAATGTTCGTTGTTGTTTGTCTTTTAACCGCAGATCTCATTGTGCTTCATTTTTGTTTATTATTGCTTCAGGCATTTTTCCTTGCCTTTTGCTATAGCTGTTGGAATTCCTCTATCAGCATGTCTAGTTTCGCATGACGTCATAGATACCCAAAAAACTTTTCAAGTTTTTCCCAGTAATTATATTTTTGCTTCAATTACGTTGTTACTTTGCTATTATGCATTAGCATTGTTATTGTTTTATTCTTTTAATTTTAAGTCATAGGGTGGATAATCAGCAATTTCAATTGGATTAAGAAATCCTGGCTTTAATTAAATTTCTCCTTCCTGTTTGTCCTTCACAGACGCTAAAAACCACGTTCCTACATTTTGTTGTAATTTCTGAAAGATCTAAATTACGCATTAGTATAATTATCGTGTTGTACTTTGGCTTTAAGTCATGTGGTGTCAAATCAGCCATTTCAATTGAATTAAGAAATTCTGGCGTGGAATCAACTCTTACTTCTTATTTATGCTTCACAGACGCTAAAATAATACTTTCCTTCATTCCATTTGACTTGTCTTTTAACCGCAGATTTTATTTGCAATTCTTTTGATTCTCGTTATCGCTTGTTCCTTGTCTTTTGCTTCAGCTGTTAGGAGTCATCTTGCAGGTTTTGCTTGAAATATCTTGTTATATAATTTATTTTAAAAACTTTTTCCACGAAATAAGTTTTTTTCAAAGAAAATTAAAGAGCTCCATTAAACCAAAAATTAGTAAAAATAAAGTGAAATAATCTTCCAAGTGTAAAACTACCACACCATCAACAAATAAACGAAACCCAAAACTAACAGAAATTACAATAAATAACCGAGTCAAACTCAAAAGGAGTGCAAATTCCCATGAGTATGGCTGACAACCCCCATGGCTTCTGAAGAGCAAAACGTAATTCGCACATTATTGAAAAAGAATCCTAATGAATATGGTTGACGGTTTAATATATATATATATATATATATATATATATATATATATATATATATATATATATATATATATATATATATATATATATATATATATATATATATATATATATATATATATATATATATATATATATATATATATATATATATATATATATATATATATATATATATATATATATATATATATATATATATATATATATATATATATATATATATATATATATATATATATATATATATATATATATATATATATATATATGTATATATATATATATATATATATATATATATATTTATGTAAGGATATTTATTCCTTAAAATCTTGACAATTTTTTATGTATTAAAGTTAAAAAAGCGGAAACATTCAAAAAAGATAATGTTTCTTAAGGTATTTTGCCACTTAGCTTGATTCCGTATTGCTCGCGCTTCCTTCGCCTTAATACTGTTTCCATAGGATTTTCAGAGGCAAATAAAATATTTTTTAAAATAAGCACTGTTCTTTGGATTTTCATAGAATATTATGCTCCTTTGACTGACCGTATACCAAACAGTAGGCTGTATTAAAAATATGATCCGATCCCACTTCCTAGGCTTGTAATGAAAGAAAGGTTAAGATGGCTAGGCCATGTTTTACGGATGAAAAATGGTTCATTGCCAAATATAGTGCTTTTGGACATCCATATAGAGCTAAATGAAAAGCACGTCATCCTTGAATTTGGTGAGGAGAGGTCATACGGAAGAACTTGAAGGAAACTGTAACTTCATGGAAGGGGTAGAGAGTGAAGCTCTAATTAGACTTAGATGTAGGAGGGGCGTGTGTAGCTATGCTGGCCTCAAGCGGGTTGGTGCTGCAGAGAGCTATTTGTAGTAGTACATAGTATTTCTGGCAGTTATACAATTTTCTATAGATACTTTAAAAAGGATGAGGTCACGAGAGAAATAAATGAAGAATAGTCAAGAGAGCAAGAAACAAGACAATTCAAATAAAGAAAAATATATGCACAAAGAGATCAATATCACTCGCCACCTAAATTCCTACCTAAATTGGTAATATTCCCTTTCCTCCTCGACATCAAATCGCCTAAGAATTGGCGCTCCTGGAACTTCCTATAATTCTACAAGATATTCTCCATTTCTCTATTCTTAGAGGTTTATTCAAGAATTCCATGTTACTCCTTTTTCCTAGATGTTGAACATTTTTTTTTTAATCTTTTCATTTCAAATAAACGAAAATGCCCCGCTTTCCTTCATTTAAAAAGATAATCGTTGCATCTTCATTTTAGACCGAAAAAAATCTTCCCTCCTACTCTTGTGAATTGGTGCCCCCGCAAGAGTTCCTCTACGCTTAGAGTTTCCTATAATTTCCTTCAAGGAAATGCCTTTTTTAGCCTCACACTCTTCTCTTCTATCGATCATCTAATTTCCAGAGAAGATCTCCTTCAGAAATAGAAGTGGAAAACGCTCGTGACATTATTTTCTATCAAACTTTAAAACTTTTTGGTCTATTATTCCTCACCATGTAACAACAGGTTAATCCACCTAATTTTTAGAAAATGAAATACTGAAGGTTAACTATCGTATTATTGCCAAGACGAGACAACCTGCAGTGAATGCTTCAAAAACAGTTTTCTAATACGCGGCAACTCGATTTTCCCAAGGAAGACTAGAGTGGGGGCAATTCTAGGGAGGCGGGCTTAGTGAATGCTTTGACTAGAGGCAAATTTGGTTCCTTGATCAATCCTTAGTGGTCGTCGTCAGTGGTGACCGTTTTATCTGTCAGGTGCCTTGAAAACTATCATGAAAAATGGAGATTTTTTTGTCATACAACCGTATATCCATACAATAAAACATCCATACAAAAAAAAAATTAAATAAAACACCAACCATATTACAATATGTATAATCAGTCATAAAGTAACACCCACCGACGTATCCGACCAAAGATGTTGATAAAGAATTTATTCATTCTAATACATATATTTTGTCCATGTTATCCGACAAATGATGTCGATAGAAAAAAGTTGAATAATTTCGAAGTCCCAAAAAAAATTTAGTCCAAAAAAAAGTGCTACTACAAACGATATTTTTCTTATAGTAAAAGTCACGACTAACATTTCTATATAATTCTCATTTTGAATTTGGAAAATATTAAATATGATTTTTTTATTTTTAAAGTATGTTTCATGTCATTCTAAGAGATGTAAAAAAAAGTTGAAAAAATATCATGTTAAAAAAAAGTTGGGGTGGAGTGGGGGGTAAAAGGAGAGAGGGAGGGTATGAAGGGTGGGGGAGGGTTTAAGAGAGGGAGGGGTATAGGGATAGGGGAAGGACTTAGGGCCCAAGCATCAGAAGAAATTGTCTGTCTGGTTTGCATCTCAAATCAACGTTGTATGCATATTCTCACGATGATGCCATCAAAATGCTCCGAAACAGGTCATTGTTAACACTTGCCAAAAATCCAATTGATAAATCGAATGTGCAAATAAATTGTTACGATATTGTGACGCTTAATATCTGTTTGCAAATGTCCCGGAAACAAAACCTTGGATGCATTTCTAAAATCATAATATGTTCAATGACTTGTTGGTTCGGACGAGTAACGTGTCGTTCTTTTACCTTAGGAAATCACTGGTCTCACGTTCGATTCCTACATCAAACACAAATTTCATGAAATCAATGGGAATTTGAATAGAATGTAAAAAAATCATATCATTTGTAAAGAAAACATATCATCATTAGAGTACAATAAAAAGACATCAACAAAAAACTTTTAAAATAAAAATCCATATATTCATACAATAAAACTTCCATATAAAGAAAACATTAAATAAAACACCAACAATATAACAATACGTATAATCAATCATAAAGTAATACACATATTCAACCATATATCAAAACCATTCCTACAACAACAAACAGACTTCCGTACAATAAAATATCAAATATAACACCAATACACTGAACAATAAAAATAAAACATCCATACAATAAAACATCAATACAGTAAACAATAAAACATCCATATAAAAAAAACATTAAATAAAACATCAGTCATACAAAAAAAAAATCAAATATAACATCAACCATATAACAATACGTATAATCAATCATAAAGTAACACACATATTCAACCATACATCAAAAACCATCACTACAGTAACAACCAGACATCCATACAATAAAACATCAAATATATCACCATTACAATGAACAATAAAAATCCATAAACATAAAACATCCATATACCTGTCTTCTCTCTTAGATTGACACAGTAATGTCCTATATGTCTTCTCTCTTAGATTGATACAGTAATGTCCTATCTGTTTTCTTCCTTAGATTGACACAGTAATGTCCTATCTGTCTTCTTCCTTAGATTGCCACATCACTACTAGTGTCCACCATCTTTGACTGCCGTTCTTTACTGTAGTTCCGTTTAATATCTTTTTTCTCTTTTTTTTTCTTTATTTCTCTTCTTTTTGCTCTCTGGCTTTTCTTTCAGCCTCTATACGTTCTTGTCTTTCCTCCTCTATTTTCTCTTCTTATATTTTATGTAAAGTAGAGGTGTATACTTTTCGTGTTTTAGCGTTTTTTTCATTTAGTAAAAGATACTTTCCAATAATTTCCAATTGTATTTTGTTAAACTCACCTCATACTCTTCGAGATTGATATCTTCCTCCCGAGTAGAGTTGCAAGTCAAATTTAATTCAACTTCCATAATTCCGAGTACTGCTCTTAAGGGTTACTGACATATTTTCTGTATAACTTATTTTTCTTTATCAAAAGCAATTCTTGAAGAATTAATGACCGACGTCCTTCAGCGACGGTCAACCTCCTTCAACCTCCTTATAATTCTTTTGTTTTCTTCAATGTTCTGATTGGCTTTTTCAAAAGCTGCTTCTTCCATCTCAAATGCCCCGTTTATTTTTATTGAGAAGGTATGGGGATTTACAGCCCTACTCGTGTTAATTTCTGCCGATTTTTAATTTGAGTCGGTTATTTATTGTATTTTCTGTTCGTTTTGAGTTCCTCTTATTTATTGATGGGGATCTGTGGCAGTTTTGCGCTTGGAAAATTACTTGACTTTATGTCTGCTCATTTTAGGTTTAATGGAGCTTTCTCCTTTTCTTTGAAAAACTCGTTTTGTAGAATAAGTTTTTAAAATTATTTTTTGTTCGTTTTATATTGACGTTGTATTTTTCTTGGAAAAAGAATACAATATTTTATATCTTTCCGGTTATTGTTCTATAAAAATCCATAGTTTGGTTTGCTATTTGTGTGTTGGAGAAAATTTTTCAATAATTCTCAACATCATACACTCTTTTAATAATCTGGAAACAAATAGTATTGTTTAATTTAGTTTTATACCTCTCTTCAAGCTGCCCTGAGAAAAAGAACTTAAAACCATTCCCAAGAAATTGTATCCATATTTTTGAACAACTGGATACACTTATACTCTTTTGAATTAGTTTAATTGTAAGAGCAGAAGTAGTAATAGTACTAGCCCTGAAAGATTCAAGTTAATCCCCTCTGTTGTTCTTGGGATATTACTGAGATATCTCAGTAATATCAACCAGCATATACACTCTGCTCTTTGATTTAGTTTTAAAGCAACATTTAGTTTTAAAGCATAATGGGCAAATTTCATTACTGTAGGGAAAAGGGGGTTGAAACCCCTAATATCCCTAGGGACGTAACTACTAGACCGTTCAACTACGTTGAACAAAATGGCTATCTCCAAAAATTTGATCGGATATGTTTGGAAAATTATATTCCCGTTTGAGAATTCTCTGATAGTTCCGACTTAACACCCAAACACATTCTTGAGATACGACCTTTAGACCATATGCATATACTTAGTGTGTTTGATTTAGTTTAAATTCTCCCTCAATATTCAGTCAAATTTTCACCTGTATACGCGTAGCCTTAATAGTACTTGTATCATAGTAGTATTGATAGTATTAGGAGCAGTAATAGCTTTATATTAGTAGTTGTGGAAATAGTAGTAGCAGCAGCATTTATAGCAGTAGTAGCAGATACATGTTGCCTTTTGGTCAGTTGAACATCCTCGTCATGATGCCCCAGAAGTTTCATTTTGATACGGTAAGCCGTTCCAAACATATTGCTGATACGCCTGTTTTAGCAGTATATATGCACATTGTATGTTCTGATTTAGTTCAATTTACCTCTCGACATTTCCTCATATGTACATTTCAATCAGAATCAGTAGTTTTAGTGGTAGTAGCAGTAGTAGTAGTATCCAGGGCCCCAGTGTATAGGGGGATTGGGGACGTCCCCCTCCCGATGTTTTAATCCCTTGCTAAAAAAAATCGGTAAAACCGTGGTGCGAAGCGCCACAATTTTTCAGACACCTCCAAAATTTTCTCTTTGGTTAAATAAAGACCACGAAAATACTGACATGTCATCTACAGAAATCTCAAACTTGGTCGGTAAACACAGCAGTTTTACCGACTCTTTCCGTGATTTTACACATGTTTCCACAATTTTCCATTTTGTTAAATAAATAGCCTGGAAATACTGCCATGACAAGCCGACATCTCAGCTTCGATCGGTAAATGCAGCAGTTTACCCACTCGTGCAGTGATTAATGGACGGCACCATGGGTTCCCATTCGGTTAAAAAAGAAGATGAAAACACTGATAGGATATCTCGGCTGTCCAAAAACATAACCGTGAATGTCACATTTTGAGTTATATATCATCTCCTACTATTTTGACCACGGTCTTTTCATTGGTGCAGTCCAAATTCGTCTATCTTGACTCCTTCTATAAGTCAGTTTAGTAAATCGTGGCAAAGCCGTGAATATATTGTTAATAACTTGCAACAGAACCGTGAATGTGGCCATAGATTCCATGTCAAAACCGTGAATGTATTTCCACCAATCAGAAAGCCACTAAAAATGACGTATTCGTGAGTTCACGGTTTTGTCTTGTAATACTTGCAACTTTTACTTAGTGATAGCCATGACTCTGCTCTACTCGAAGGTACTTTCGTAATAACTATAGAATCATCACCAGCACTCACAACAGCTGTAAAACCTACCTTATTTCCTACCTTAACCGCAGCAGTGTTATTCTCTTACATAGCACTAATCACTTTAATGTATTTTTCTGGTATACCATACAAGGATAAGACCTTTACTAAAGCTCTTCTATCAACTGAATTGAACGTTTGCTCATAATCTATAAAACTGAGGACCAAAGGTGTTTGACAACTCAGGCACTTCTCAATTATTAACCTAAGAGTGAAAATTTGGTCGACACATCCTCTACGTTTTCTAAAACCGCACTGTTCTTCTCATAAAACTGTGTGTACGACATCTCTCAGTCTAAAAAGTATCATATTAGTAAGTAATTTACTACCTATAGAGACCAGACTAATCCCTCGATAATTACCACACTCACTTCTATCACCTTTTTATAAAGTGGTTTAATTAAGGTTTTCCTAAAATCGTTAGGTACTTCCCCTTTTTCAAAAATCATATTAATTATCTTCAGTAACTTATTTCTAACCTCAGAGCCACCATATTTAAGAAACTCATTTACCACCCTATCAGCACCTGGAGCCTTATTATTTTTTAGTCATTTTAGTACTGTTGCTCATTCCTCCTTACAAAACAAATCTTCCTTCACATCCAGTGTATCACAACCTTTTTCATTTCCCTCTATATCTCTTCCTTCAACGCTATCTCGGTTCAGCAAATTCTCAAAATGTTCAGCAAATCTCTCTTTAGTTTTTTCCTTATCGCTAATTGCGGCCCCATTCCTATCTTTAACTGGGCCAAGTCCGCATTGACTACTCCCTCTCAATTTGTTAACATGCCATATTTTACTATTATGCCGTCTAGCTGCATCTTCCAGATCCTCGGCAATTTTATCCATGGACTCTACTTCACACCTCCTTAGTTCATATTTTAATGCTTTCTCCACTTTCATTACATTCCTTTTGTTTTCATATGATCTATCACTAAGGCAATTCTTGCACAAGTCCTTTCTTCTTTCAATCAAGCATAAAGCTTTTTCACTAATATCCTTAGCTGCAGTTCTAGCTTTCTTCCCTAAGACACCTTCAGCAACTTCACAAATTATTTTTCTAAAATTACTCCAACCATCCTCCACATTATCAAAATTTAAACTCTAAGTTTAGTATTCAAATGTTCCTGGAAAGTTTCTCTCAAATTCTTATCCTGGAGTCTACCTACATCATAACTTTCCGGGAGGTAGTTACCCTTCTTTAAATTAACCCTTGACACTACTAGATGGTGATCTTTACTCTTAACATCAATAAAGGCACTCCGCTAAGCCGTAGTATCTTGTATTTATCCTGCCAGTCTTCGGTTTACAATAACATAATCAATAAGGTTTGCTGTCTTACTATCACTTGAATACCATTTTAACTTATGAGCCATTTTATGACCAAACACCGTATTGGTTAGTAGAAATGACCCTATTGACACGATCAGAACACCAAATTTGGGCATGGAATCCCCAGGGAGAATGATTGCATAATCGAAGTGGGTCAATGACCTAAATTTCCAAAGGTCGATTATTTTTTCCAGGCAAAGTTTATTAATGTCTTTGGAGTTCGTCCAGCAGAATTGTTTCAGGGATGAAGTTTATTAATGTCTTTGATTTTCGTCCAGGAAAATTCTTTCTGGGCAAAGTTTTTTAATACCTGACGGGTGATGTCAAGAATAATTTATTTGTCACGAAAGGGGAATTAATTAGTTGTTTTTAAGGGCACTTATTGATTCATGAAAGAAAAATTCTTTGTAAGATGAAGAAATTAACGTGGGACAGAGTTTCCTACTAATTTCAAATGTGACAACGCAAGGATGCCAAAAACAATAGAAACACGCAGAAATTACATTTAGGTGTTATTTGAACGAAACTATTTTAGACATTTTAGGGAATTATTTCGGTAAAACAGTTAGAGACATATTAAAAGATGATTTTAGAAGATATTTTAGAAGAGCATTTGAGGGTGAAACTCTGTGGTCGTTATAATACAAAAGTTCCATTTGAACAGTGTCGTGAGGTCCCCTACCCCAAGCTCAAAGGACCCTCATACCCCACCCCACCCCCAAGGAAGCCCCCCGTCCTCAAAAGCCCCCCCGGCACCCCAAGGGCCCCCTGGCGTCCCAAAGGCCCCCTAAGCCCTTATTTTTTAATACTTTTTTAAGGCTTTATTATATCTTTTCAGAACAAGTTCTTTTCTTAATATCTTTTCTAAACCCATTTTACAAATTGAAGAACCCATCCTTTTAACACACAAGTTTACTTTACAACTTTTTGAATTCTCCAACCCCAAGGAATAGTTTTCATAAGGCATTTAAAAAAAATTTCTTTTCTTAATGTCACTCTTAAACCCATTTTACAAATTGAAGTACCCATTCTTTTCACCCACAACTTTACTTTACAGCTTTTTGAATGCTCCAACACCAAGTAATACTTTTCAAAGGGCGTTTGAAGTAGCCATCCTTTTCACCCACAACTTTACTATACTGCTTTTTTGAATGCTCCAACACCAAGAAATACTTTTCAAAGGACATTTCAGAACCAGTTCTTTTCATAATGTCCATCCTAATCCCATTTTACAAGTTGAAGTACCCATCCTTTACACCCAAGCCTTTACTTTACAGCTTTTTGAATGCTCCAACACCAAGTAATACTTTTCAAAGGACATTTGAAGTAGCCATCCTTTTCACCAACAACTTTACTATACTGCTTTTTTGAATGTTCCAACACCAAGCAATACTTTTCAAAGGGCATTTCAGAACCAGTTCTTTTCATAATATCCATCCTAAACCCATTTTACAAATTGAAGTATCCATCCTTTACACCCACAACTTTACTTTACAGCTTTTTGAATGATCCAACACCAAGCAATACAATTCAAAGGGCATTTGAAGTAGCCATCCTTTTCGGCCACACCTGTACTATTCTGGTTTTTTGAATGCTCCAACACCATGCAATACTTTTCAAAGGCATTTCAGAACCAGTTGTTTTCTTAATTTCCTTCCTAAACCCATTTTACAAATTTAAGTTCCCATCATTTTTACACAAAACTTTACTTTACAGCTTTTTGAATGCGCCAACACCAAGCAATACTTTTCAAAGGCATTTCAGAACCAGTTCTTTTCTTAATGTCCCTCCTAAACCCATTTTACAAATTGAAGTACCCATCCTTTTTACACACAACTTTACTTTACCGCCTTTTGAATACTCCACCACCCAGCAATACTTTTCAAATGGCATTTCAGACCCAGTTCTTTTCTTAATGTCCCTCCTAAACCAATTTTACAAATTGACGTACCAAACCTTTTCACCCACAAATTTATTTTACAGCTTTTTGAATGCTCCAACATCAAGCAATACTTTTCAAAAGGCATTTCAGAACAAGTTCTGTTATAAATGTCCTTCCTAAACCCATTTTACAAGTTGAAGTACCCATCCTTTTCACCCACAACTTTACTATACTGCTTTTTTGAATGCTCCAACACCAAGCAATACTTTGCAAAGGGCATTTCAGAACCAGTTCTTTTCATCATGTCCATCCTAAACCCATTTTACAAGTTGAAGTACCCATCCTTTTCACCCACAACTTTACTTTACAGCTTTTTGAATGCTCCAACACCAAGCAATACTTTTCAAAGGGCATTTCAGAACAAGTTCTTTTCATAATGTCCATCCTAAACCCATTTTACAAGTTGAAGTTCCCATCCTTTTCATACACAACTTTACTTTACAGCTTTTTGAATGCCCAACACCAAGCAATACTTTTAAAATGGAATTTCAGAACAAGTTATATTCTTCATATCCATCCTAAACCCATTTTACATATCGAAGTATCCATCCATTTCACCTACAACTTTACTAGACTGTCCTTTTGAATGCTCCAACACCAAGCAATACTTTTCAAAAGTTATCTCACATCAAGTTATTTTATAATTGACAATTCCAAACCCATTTTACAAACTGAAGTATCCATCCTTTTCACCCACAACTTTACTTTACAGCTTTTTCAAAGCACAACACCAAGCAATACTTTTCAAAGTGCATTTGAAGTAGCCATCCTTTTCACCCACAACTTTACTATACTGCTTTTTTCAATGCTCCATCACCAAGCAATACTTTTCAAAGGGCATTTCAGAACCAGTTCTTTTCATAATGTCAATCCTCAACCCATTTTACAAGTTGAAGTACTCATCCTTAACACCCACATCTTTAGATTACAGCTTTTTGAATGCTACAACACCAAAAAATACTTTTCAAAGGGAATTTGAAGTAGTAATCCTTTTCACCCACAACTTAACTATCTTGATAAAATTAGATAGCCGACACAAATATATACATTTCAAAGGGCATTTCAGACCAAATTATTTTCCTAATGCCCCTTCTAAACACATTTTACAATCTGACTCACACATCCTTTAAACACACAACTTCACTCTGAAGCTTTTTGAACACTCAAAAAACAAGCAATAATTTTCAAAGAGCATTTGAAGTAGCCATCCTTTTCACCCACAACTTTACTTTACAGCTTTTTTGAATGCTCCAACACCAAGCAATACTTTTCAAAGGCATTTCAGAACCAGTTTTTTTTTTAATGTCCCTCCTAAGCCCATTTTGCAAACTAAAGTACCCATCCTTTTTACACACAACTTTACTTTACAGCTTTTTGAATGCGCCAACACCAAGCAATACTTTTCAAAGGGCATTTCAGAACAAGCTCTTTTCTTAATGTCCATCCTAAACCCATTTTACAAATTGAAGTACCCATCCTTTACACCCACAACTTTACTTTACAGCTTTTTGAATGCTCCAACACCAAGCAATACTTTTCAAAAGGCATTTCAGAACAAGTTCTTTTCTTAATGTCCTTCCTAAACCCATTTTACAAGTTGAAGTACCCATCCTTTTGACCCACAACTTTACTATACTGCTTTTTTAAATGCTCCAACACCAAGCAATACTTTTCAAAGGGCATTTCAGAACCAGTTCTTTTCATAATGTCCCTCCTAAGCCCATTTTACAAGTTGAAGTACCCATCTTTTACACCCAAAACTTTACTTTACAGCTTTTTGAATGCTCCAACACCAAGCAATATTTTTCAAAGAGCATTTCAGAACAATTTCTTTTCATAATTTCCCTCCTAAACCCATTTTACAAGTTGAAGTTCCCATCCTTTTCATCCACAACTTTACTTTACAGCTTTTTGAATGCCCAACATCAATCAATACTTTTCAAAAGACATTTCAGAACAAGTTATTTTCTTAATGTCCCTCCTAAACCCATTTTAAAAATTGTAGTACCCATCCTTTTCACCCACAACTTTACTTTACAGCTTATTGAATGCACAACACCAAGCAATACTTTTCAAAAGGTATTTCAGAACAAGTTCTTTTCTTAGTGACCGTCCTAATCCCATTTTACAAATTGAAGTACCCATCCTTTTCACCCACAACTTTACTTTACAGCTTTTTGAAAGCACAACACCAAGCAATACTTTTCAAAAGGCATTTCAGAATAATTTCTTTTCTCAATGACCTTCCTAAGCCCATTTTACAAATTGAAGTACCCATCCTTTTCACCCACAACTTTACTATACTGCCTTTTTGAATGCTCCAACACCAAGCAATACTTTTCAAAGGGTACTTCACAACAAGTTCTTTTCTTAATATCCTTCCTAAACCCATTTTACAAGTTGAAGCATCTATCCTTTTCATCCACAACTTTACTTTACAGCTTCCGGGGAAATATTTGGAACAGAACTTTAAATTTTTTCATCTCTTTGAGAAAGGTCGGCACTGAATTTAAGAACATTTAGAATTAAAGTGAAACTTTTTATCTTCATAGAAAATAATAACAATCATAGTATAACTTTTCCTATCTTCTAAGGAAAAATTTAGAACTGAACTTTAAATTTTTTATGTCTTGATAAACTTAAAACTGAAGTGGATACTTTTTATTTTCTCTGGAGAAATTAGAATTGAATTGTGTTCGTTGATAAAATTCAGAAGAGAACTTGAACTTTTCTATCTTCTATAAAAAATTTGGAATAGTATTTTAATTTTTTCATCTCTTTGAGAAAAATCTGAACTGAAGTGGAAACTTTTTATATTATTTTGGGAAAATAGAATTGATCAATAAATTATTTCATTTTAATTTAGAAAATTCCGAATCTAAGTTGAACTTTTCTTCTTCCGTGGAAATATTTGGAACAGAACTTTAAATTTTTTCATCTCTTTGAGAAAAGTTGGAATTGAATTTAAGAAAATTTAGAATTAAAGTGAAACTTTTTATCTTCATAGAAAATAATCACAATAATATTATAACTTTTCCTATCTTCTATGGAAAAATTTAGAAGTGAACTTTAAATTTTTTATGTCTTGGTGAACTTAAAACTGAAGTGGAAGCTTTTTATTTTCTCTGGTGAAATTAGAAATGAATTGTGTTCTTTGGTAATATTCAGAAGAGAACTTGAACTTTTCTATCTTCTAAGAAAAATTTGGAACAATATTTAAAATTTTTTCATCTCTTTGAGAAAAATCTGAATTGAAGTGGAAAATTTTTATATTATTTTGGGAAAATAGAATTGATCAATAACTTATTTCATTTTCATTGAAAAAATTCAGAATCGAAGTTGAACTTTTCTTCTTCCGGGGAAATATTTGGAACAGAACTTTAAATTTTTTCATCTCTTTGAGAAAGGTCGGAACTGAATTTAAGAAAATTTAGAATTAAAGTGAAACTTTTTATCTTCATAGAAAATAATCACAATCATAGTATAACTTATCTGTTTGAGAAAAATCTGAACTGAAGTGGAAAATTTTTATATTATTTTGGGAAAATAGAAATGATCAATAACTTGCTTCATTTTCATTGAGAAAGTTCAGACTCGAAGTTGAACTTTTCTTCTTCCGGGAAAATATTTTGAACAGAACTTTAAATTTGACTCTTTGAGAAAGGTCGGAATCGAATTTAAGAAAATTTAGAATTAAAGTGAAACTTTTTATCTTCATAGAAAATAATCACAATCATAGTATAACTTTTCCTATCTTCTACGGAAAAATTTAGAAGTGAACTTTAGATTTTTTATGTCTTGGTGAACTTAAAACTGAATTGGAAGCTTTTTATTTTCTCTGGTGAAATTAGAAATGAATTGTGTTCTTTGGTAAAATTCAGAAGAGATCTTGAACTTTTCTATCTTCTATGAAAAATTGAGTCTGCTAGTAGTATCTTTATCTCTAGAACTTCTTTTTCTTACATCTATGACCTTTTTAATAGATATTCTGAACGTTTGACGTTCTAGCATACCCTAAAAATAATGAACACTTAACAAAATAATGCATAAGATATTTTTAATGAAATAACGACATGTAGAATATTAACATAAAAATACGTTAAATACATTATTATACATTATTAGTACACTTGCACTTTACTTTCCGTCAATTCATCTTTATATTCATTGATGATATTGTCTGCTAGTGTCCTTTTTATTCTGCCTGCGATTTCACTGTCTATTGTCACATTATTTTTACATAGATAGCAGTTTTGGCCTATTGACAAGATATGATTAATGACTTTATTGCAGGAGTATGCTTGTCTTCTTCTTGTTCTCTTTAAAATGCTAATACCGGAAAGATGATGATAGGATGTATAAACAG
>NC_142808.1:58225710-58245710 GCF_049724085.1 Artemia sp. Qi Xiang Cuo
ATAGGATGTATAAACAGGTAATGTGTTACCAGCAACAGTAGCAAGGAGTTTTCCCCGATCATCGACAATTATTTTTAAGTTTGCATTCTCTTTGAGCACTAATTTCTCTGGTAATGTTACCCTCGCATATCCACAGTTTACACGATTGAAATTCTTGGGTACTCCAATGAAATCTAACTTCTCGCTGTCATGACAACGCATGCATACATTTCCAATAGTGTTAGCAATTGCACTCGTTTAATAGTTCAGGTATTTCTCCTTGTCAGCATTCAACACGACGATGATTATTTCATGTGCACACACTTTCGTCGAATAATTCATCTTCACTTTTTTACAGATATGAATTGTGTGTTTATCCTTCCACTGCATAGAAAATACTGATTTAATGCACGCAATAAACTAGGTAGTGTCAATAACCTGCCATAGAGTACCAGTGGGAAAGCCACGTCGTGTCTATGAACAAGCACAGAGTACGATTGGTAGAGCCGTAAACATATTTCATGTCATTTTAAGATACATAAAAATTTTTAAAAAATACCATGTTAAAAAAAATTCAAAATTATTTTAAAAAATGGGGGGGAGGGGTCCCGGGGGTCTTTGGGGGCTCGAGGGGCATTCGGGGGACTGGGGGCCTTTGGGGTTGGGGTATGGGACCTCACGACACTGTTCAAATGGAGCTTGTGTGTGAATATTCTTCATGAAGATATGGAGCTCCACTTTAATTCTGAGTTTTCTCGAAGAAGTGCAAAATGTACAACTTCTCTTCTGAATTTTCTTAGAGAAGAGAAAAAAAAGTTAGCTCAATTCTGAAATTTACTAATGAAAATGAAAAATTTTTCATTTCAGTTCCTAATTTCTCAAAGACATAAAAAATTTAAAGTTTAATTCTAAATTTTTCCATAGAAGATAGGAATGGCTATACTATGATTGTGATTATTTACCATGAAGATAAAAAGTTTCACTTTATTTCTAATTTTTCTTATAGGTTAGGTTAGGTATAAATAAATATTAATAAATAATTAGAAACAATTCTCCATGTTTAAGTTAGGTTAGGTTAGGTAAACTTATCTTGAGCGCTCATGATAAGCTAAGCTAACCTAACTTAAACATGGTAAAAAGATTAAATTAGGTTAGGTTAGGCTAGATTAAGTTAGGTTAGCTTAAGTTAGGTTAGGTTAGCCTACGTACGCGCGCGTACGTAGGCTAACCTACCCTAACTTAACCTAACCTAACTTAATCTAGCCTAACCTAACCTAATTTAATCTTTTTACCATGTTTAAGTTAGGTTCACCAATGTGTAGGTTTAAGTTCACCAAGACATAAAAAATTTAAAGTTCAGTTCTAAATTTTTCCTTAGAAGATAGGAAAAGTTATACTATGATTGTGATTATTTTCTATGAAGATAAAAAGTTTCACTTTATTCTAAATTTTCTTAAATTCAGTTCCGACCTTTCTCAAAGAGAGGAAAAAATTTAAAGTTCTGTTCCAAATATTTCCCCGGAAGCTGTAAAGTAAAGTTGTGGATGAAAAGGATGGATGCTTCAACTTGTAAAATGGGTTTAGGAAGGACATTAAGAAAAGAACTTGTTATGAAGTACCCTTTGAAAAGTATTGCTTGGTGTTGGAGCATTCAAAAAGGCAGTATAGTAAAGTTGTGGGTGTAAAGGATAGGTACTTCAATTTGTAAAATGGGTTTAGGAAGGACATTAAGAAAAGAAATTGTTCTGAAATGCCTTTTGAAAAGTATTGCTTGGTTTTGTGCTTTCTAAAAGCTGTATAGTAAAGTTGTGGGTGAAAAGGATGGGTACTTCAATTTGTAAAATGGGTTTAGGACGGTCACTTAGAAAAGAACTTGTTCTGAAATACCTTTTGAAAAGTATTGCTTGGTGTTGTGCATTCAAAAAGCTGTGAAGTAAAGTTTTGGGTGAAAAGGATGGGTACTTCAATTTGTAAAATGGGTTTAGGAGGGACATTAAGAAAATAACTTGTTCTGAAATGTCTTTTGAAAAGTATTGCTTGGTGTTGGGACTTCAAAAAGCTGTAAAGTAAAGTTGTGGGTGTAAAGGAAGGGTACTTCAATTTGTAAAATGGGTTTAGGAGGGAAATTATGAAAAGAGCTTGTTCTTAAATGCCCTTTGAAAAGTATTGCTTGGTGTTGGAGTATTCAAAAAGCTGTAAAGTAAAGTTGTGGGTGTAAAGAATGAGTACTTCATTTTTTAAAATGGGTTTAGGATGGTCATTATGAAAAGAACTGGTTCTGAAATGCCGTTTGAAAAGTATTGCTTGTTGTTGGAGCATTCAAAAAAGAAGTATAGTAAAGTTGTGGGTGAAAAGGATGGGTTCAACTTGTAAAATGGGTTTATGACGGACATTAAGAAAAGAACTTGTTCTGAAATGCCTTTTGAAAAGTATTGCTTGGTGTTGGAGCATTCACAAAGCTGTAAAGTAAAGTTGTGGGTGTAAAGGATGGGTACTTCAATTTGTAAAATGGGTTTAGGAGGGACATTAAGAAAATAACTGGTTCTGAAATGCCTTTGAAAAGTATTGCTTGGTGTTGGAGCA
This sequence comes from Artemia sp. Qi Xiang Cuo, assembly GCF_049724085.1. Taxonomy (NCBI): domain Eukaryota; kingdom Metazoa; phylum Arthropoda; class Branchiopoda; order Anostraca; family Artemiidae; genus Artemia; species Artemia sp. Qi Xiang Cuo. The sequence goes on from NC_142808.1 coordinate 58,228,273, forward strand.
TTCAAAAAAGCATTATAGTAAAGTTATGGGTGAAAAGTATGGATACTTCAACTGCCCTTTGAAAAGTATTGCTTGGTGTTGGATCATTCAAAAAGCTGTAAAGTAAAGTTGTGGGTGTTAAGAATGGGTACTTCAACTTGTAAAATGGGTTTAGGATGGACATTATGAAAATAACTGGTTCTGGAATGCCCTTTGAAAAGTATTGCTTGATGTTAGAGCATTCAAAAAAGTAGTATAGTAAAGTTGTGGGTGAAAAGGATGGCTACTTCAAATGCCCTTTGAAAAGTATTGCTTGGTTTTGTGCTTTCAAAAAGTTGTAAAGTAAAGTTGTTGGTGAAAAGGATGGGTACTTCAATTTGTAAAATGGGTTTAGGACGGTCACTAAGAAAAGAACTTGTTCTGAAATACCTTTTGAAAAGTCTTGCTTGGTGTTGGAGCATTCAAAAAAGCAGTATAGTAAAGTTGTAGGTGAAAAGGATGGGTACTTCAATATGTAAATTGGGTTTAGGAGGGACATTAAGAAAATAACTTGTTCTGAAATGTCTTTTGAAAAGTATTGCTTGGTGTTGGGCATTCAAAAAGCTGTAAAGTAAAGTTTTGGATGAAAAGGATGGGAACTTCAACTTCTAAAATGGGTTTAGGAAGGACATTATGAAAAGAACTTGTTCTGAAATGCCCTTTGAAAAGTATTGCTTGGCGTTGGAGCATTCAAAAAGCTGTAAAGTAAAGTTGTGGGTGTAAAGGATGGGTACTTCAACTTGTAAAATGGGCTTAGGAAGAACATTAAGAAAAGAACTTGTTCTGAAATGCCTTTTGAAAAGTATTGCTTGGTGTTGGAGCATTCAAAACATTAGTATAGTAAAGTTGTGGGTGAAAAGGATGGGTACTTCAACTTGTAAAATGGGCTTAGGAAGAACATTAATAAAAGAACTTGTTCTGAAATACCTTTTGAAAGGTATTGCTTGGTGTTGGAACATTCAAAAATCTGTAAAGTAAAGTTCTGTGTGAAAAGGATAGGTACTTCAATTTGTAAAATGTGTTTAGGAGGGATATTAAGAAAAAGAATTGGTTTTGAAATACCATTTGAAAACTTTGGCTTGGTGTTGGGACATTCAAAAGGCTTTAAAGAAAAGTTGTGTGTAAAAAGGATGGGTACTTAAATTTGTAAATTGGGTTTAGGAGGGACATTATTAAAAGGACTGTTTCTTAACTACCTTTGAAAAGTATTGCTTTGTGTTGGATCATTCAAAAAGCTGTAAATTAAAGTTGTGTGTTAAAAGGATGGGTACTTCAATTTGTAAAATGGTTTTAGGAAGGACATTAAGAAAATAACTTGTTCTGAAATGTCTTTTGAAAAATATTGCTTGGTGTTGGAGCATTCAAAAAAGCAATAAAGTAAAGTTGTGTGTGAAAACGATGGCTAATTCAAATGCTTTTTGAAAATTATTGCTTGGTTTATCAGTGTTCAAAAAGCTGCGGAGTAAAGTGGTGTGCTTAAAGGATGGTTGCGTCAATTAGTAAAATGAGGTTAGGATGGGCACTATAAAAGGAACTGGTTTTAGAATGCCCTTTGAAAAGTATATCTTGGTGTTGGAGCATTCAAAGAAGCAGTATAGCAAAGTTGTGGGTGAAATTGATGGCTATTTCAAATGCCCTTTGAAAAGTATTGTTTGGTGTTGGAGCATTCAAAAAAGCAGTATAGTAAAATTGTGGGTGAAAAGGATGGCTATTTCAAATGCCCTTTGAAAAGTATTGCTTGGTGTTGGAGCATTCAAAAAGCTGTAAAGTAAAGTTGTGGGTGTAAAGGATGGGTACTTCAACTTAAAAATGGGTTTAGGATGGACATTATGAAAAGATCTGGTTCTGAAATGCCCTCTGAAAAGCATTGCTTGATGTTGGAGCATTCAAAAAAGCAGTATAGTAAAGTTGTGGGTGAAAAGGATGGCTATTTCAAATGCCCTTTGAAAAGTATTGCTTGGTGTTGGAGCATTCAAAAAGCTGTAAAGTAAAGTTGTGGGTGTAAAGGATGGGTACTTCAACTTGTAAAATGGGTTTAGGATGGACATTATGAAAAGAACTGGTTCTGAAATGCCTTTTGAAAAGTATTGCTTGGTGTTGGAGCATTCAAAAAATGAGTATAGTAAAGTTGTGGGTGAAAAGGATAGGTACTTCAACTTGTAAAATGGGCTTAGGATGAATATTAAGAAAAGAACTTGTTCTGAAATGCCTTTTGAAAGGTATTGCTTTGTGTTGGAACATTCAAAAAGCTGTAAAGTAAAGTTGTGGGTGTAAAGGATAGGTACTTCAATTTGTAAAATCGGTTTAGGAGGGACATTAAGAAAAGAACTTGTCTGAAATGTCCTTGGAAAAGTATTGCTTGGTGTTGGCGCATTAAAAAAGCTGTAAAGTAGAGTTGTGTGAAAAGGATGGGTACTTCAATTTGTAAAATGGGTTTAGGAGGGACATTAAGAAAAGAACTTGTTCTGAAATGCCTATGAAAAGTATTGCTTGGTGTTGGAGCATTCAAAAAGCTGTAAAGTAAAGTTGTGTGTAAAAATGATGGGTACTTTAATTTGTAAAATGGGTTTAGGATGGACATTAAGAAAAGAACTTGTTCTGAAATACCTATGCAATGAATTGCTTGGTGTTGGAGCATTCAAAAAAGTAGTATATTAATGTTGTGTGTGAAAAGGATGGCTACTTAAACTTGTAAAATGGGTTTAGGATGGACATTAAGAAAATAACTTGTTCTGAAAAGATATAATAAAGCCTTAAAAAAGTATTAAGAAATAAGGGCTTAGGGGGCCTTTGGGACGCTGGGGGGCCCTTTGGGAGCCCGGGGGACCTTTGAGGACCGGGGGCTTCCTTCGGGGTTGGGTGGGGTATGATGGCCCTTTGGGGTTTGGGTAGGGGACCTCACGACACTGTTCAAATGGAACTTGTGTAATATAACGACCACAGAGATTCACCCTCAAATCCTTTTCTAAAATATCTTCTAAAATCATCTTTTAAAATGTCTCTAACTGTTTTGCCGAAATAATTCCCTATAATGTCTAAAATGGTTTCACCCAAATAACCCCTAAACGTAATTTCTGCGTGTTTCTTTTATTTTTTGGCATCCCTGCGCTGTCACATTTGAAATTACTAGGAAACTCTTTCCCGCGTTAATCTCTTCATCTTACAAACAATTCTCCTTTCATGAATCAATAATTGCCCTTTAAAAACAACAAATTAATTCCCCTTTCGTGACAAATCAATCATCCTTGACATCACCCGTCAGGTATTAAAAAACTTCGCCCAGAAACAATTTTCCTGGACGAAAATCAAAGACATTAATAAACTTCATCCCTGAAACAATTCTGCTGGACGAACTCCAAAGACATTAATAAACTTTGCCTGAAAAAAATAATCGACCTTTGGAAATTTAGGTCATTGACCCACTTCGATTATGCAATCATTCTCTCATGCCCATATTTGGTGTTCTGTTTAAAGTTTTTATTGTTTAAAAAAAGAGTTGTGAGAAAGTCAAACTTTAGCGTAAAGAGCGAGGCGTTGAGGAGGGCAAAGCCTCTTTCATATACGGAATAATTTCTGTTCGTTTTAAGATTTAATGTCGATCCTTACTTTCAGTTTAAAAACCTTTTTTTTTTATTTAAAGGCTGCGAAAGCGGGGGTTTGGGGGCGGCAGCCCCCCAACTTTGCCTCCTAATCCCTTTACGTTTTAAGGTTCGACCTTGTAACTCAGCCTCTTTAACTCTTTAGAAAACATAGTTTTTTTCAAATAATTTGATTAAACACCAAAAAGTGCACACTGGGGAGAAACCGTTTAATTGTGATAGCCTATATGCAAGAGAGAATATTTTTTAAATCAAATCTTAACAGTCATAAAACAAACCATTCTCAGAAAAAGCTTGCTAGTTTATAGTTTACAATAACAACGTCTTTGGTCTTGCTGTACTCTATTGTAAACCGTTCCGTTTATTTTTGCTACTCATTTATATATTTTTTTCAGTTCATTAATTGATTTGTGGAACATTTTTGTTCATTTTTTTCAGTGATTTTCTTTCGCTTTTTGTTTTGACTTGTTCGTTCCCTTTGGCTATGACTTTCTCTCTCCCCCTCCCCCCGCCCCCAAATTAGTCACTATGAGTGTCCATGTTTGAGTAAACACCCCAATGAGCTCCATTTATTCTTCTATAATGTTTTCTCATCTTTATTGAAAGTTTCTTTGCTTATCATATGGAATGAAACATTGTGAACCAAGCTGTATGTAGTTTTTGGTCTGTCCTCAGAGAAGTAAATCCTTAAGACTATGAATGTCACCAGGATTACTACTCAAGGGATAAGGGGGGATATCTGCTCATTAGGAGATTTTGAGGTGATTTTGTCATTTTGACTGATTATATATCCTTGGGGAAACTAATGCAGAAGTAAAGAAATGAGAAATATTGGTATGTTCTAGTTTTGTAATTGACAAACTTGATCACAGTAAAAACTTGACAAAGTTGTGTATTTTACTGGAATTTTACGGACTGCCCTAAAATTGGCACTATTTTATGTATTTTAACTATTCTACTGACATATTTTACGGCGCCCTATAGTTGACATAGTGCAAAACTACCTAAGTGCTGGGAGAAACAAGTTTGGATATGATATTGTTATTGTTATTTTGGCTGAATACACAGCAGGGTGAAAGAAAGCAATATACTTGCACTCATTAATTTTGTTGTTAAGTGTTTATAATTGAGTGAAAAATTGGTATTTGAGTAGCCCTTCTCTAACAGCACGCCACTTTATTTTCATGTGCTTATTCTCTTTTAATGAACAGTTAATGTAATCTTTCCACTAGAAAAATTCAGATTATCATTTGGTCTGTAGCAATGTTACCCTTTCTAATCTGGCCTTTCTCCTCTCTTTCCTTCTGACTGAAGATTGGACAAATCCAGATTTTTCTCTTCTTTCTGAAAAAAAACAGGGTATTAATGGAGGACTGCATTAATTATGCTGCCATCCAAAGGTCTAAATTGATTTTGATTGGAGGAAGTACTTTATCCAGACTATTGCTCAACATCTGGTTTGCCTGATATGAAAGACCCTACTCAAATATAACATTATTAAATACCACAATGTTTGAACCCTAATGTTAAATCTTCACAAAGCTTCTGATCTTTGAAAATTGCAAAAACAAAGCTATTGTTCGTTCGAAAAAAAATAGTCTGTATAGAAAAGACTTGGTAGAATAAAAAAATAGGTTTGCGAAAAAAAAATAGCCTAATAAGCAATATCAGAGTCCTCAGGTGTACCTTAATATTGTTTTCTTTGAAAAGAGATAAGATCTGAACACATTGATTAGCCAAAAATGATAAATAAACAAGACTATTCCTGATTCTTTATTTCATCTAACTTAGAATTTTATCTTTTCTTAAAAAATCCTATCTTATAAATTTTATAAAATAAATGAAATAACAGTAAAAGTAGTAAAAAAAAAACTTCTTTTTTTTAGTGTTGAGATAGGGTGAGGCTCAGAACAAGTGCAAGTCGGGATATGCAATTTCTAACATAGTAGATACAAAGAGGTCGTTAGCAATGTAATAGATTTTTTTTTTCAACTGGGGTGAAGGGTTCAAAAACACAAGGATACCTTCTGGCCACCCTTTACGGTATACACTAATGTTGGAAGTGAGATAAAGATCAGAGTTTGGATATTTGGTTACTGACTGAAAGGGCAGTTTGTTGATAATATTAAGGCCAATTGCCGTAAGTGTTCGTAAGATCATAGGTAATTGTTTCTAATTCCTGGTAATTTACTAATCTTTAGCTGTGCAAACAGCCAGTGGATGTTATACTATGGGTACCTGGAGCCTAAAGGCAAGCGAGTATATTTCATTATAGAGATTTCATACAGTTAATAGGTTTTATTAAAAGGTCAGACATTCAATTTTTCGCGCAGCATTTTTAGCTGATTGTATTTTTTGGGGGGGAGGGGCTGAGAAGACTTCAAATTTTGTGATGGGTGGGATGGAGCAAACATATAATTTTTCTGGTTCTAGATTTTTTTTCTTCTATTTCTATGCATTTTGTGTGGCAGGCCTTTTGGCAAGTAAATGAATGAACCATTCTTTCAGTCGAGTTACCAGAAGGGAAACCATTACAAATGTTAGTTAAGTATCTTACTTACGTGTTCTTCGAGTAATCATTGCGAGGCGTCTCCTCTTTTTTGTAACTAATAAAAAAAAATATTCAACAATAAGTTTTTCAAAGAAAAGTAAAGAGCTCCATTAAACTAAAAATGAGCAGGACCACATGAGTAGGGTAGAGAGCCCCCATTCCGTTTCAAGACCAAAACGTAATTTGAACTTTACAGGAAAAAAAACTTTTTAAAATTTCAAATATCATAATTATTAAGACTAAGGAAGAAATATTAGTATATATAAATTAAACTGCTAATTCAAATTCAAATTTTCTTGAGAAGGCATGGGGGTTTTCAGGCCTACTCATGTTAATTTCTGCTCATTTTGAATTTGACTCGGTTATTCATTGTAATTTCTGTTCGTTTTGAGTTTCTTTTATTCATTGATGGTGATTTTTGGCAGTTTTACGCTTGGAAGATTACTTGACTTTATTTGTGCTCAGTTTTGTTTAATGGAGCTCTCTTCTTTTCTTATAAAAACTCATTTTGTAGAAAAAGTTTTTAAAATTAATTTTGTTTGTTTTATATTGCCTTAGTGTTTTTCATTGAAAAAGAATATAATATTTTATATCTATCTGGTTTATTCTTCTATAAAAATCCATAGTTTGGCTTGCTATTTGCATGTTGGAGAAAATTTTTCAATAATTCTCAACAACATACACCCTTTTGAAAATCTGGACACAAATAGCATTGTTTAATTTAGTTTTATACCTCCTCAAGCTGCCCTGAGAAATAGAACTTAAAACCATTCCCAAAAAATTGTATCCATGTTTTTGAACACCTGGATACACTTATAATCTTTTGAATTAGTTGAATTGTAAGACCAGAAGTAGTAATAGTAATAGCCCTGAAAGATTCAAGTTTATACCCTCAGTTGTTCTTGGTTTATTACTGAGTTATCTCCTAGGGAGATAACTCAGTAATAATATCCCTAGGGACGTAGTTACTAGACCATTTAACTACGTTGAAGAAAATGACCATCTCAAAAATTTGATCGGATATGTTTGGAAAATTATTTTCCCCTTTGAGCTTTCTCTGACAGTTCCAACTTAACATCCAAATATATTCTTGAGACACGACCTTTAGACAATCTGCATGCACTTAGTGCGTTTGATTTTGTTTGTGTTCTCCCTAAATATTCAGTCAAGTTTTCACCTGCATATGCGTAGCCTTAATAATACTAGTATCATAATAGTATTGGTAGTAGAAGGAGCAGTAATAGCTTTATATGGTAGTAGTGGAAACAGTAAGTAGTAGCAGCATTTATAGCAGTAGTACCAGGTTCATGTTGCCTTTTGGTCAGTTGAACATCCTCGTCATGATGCCCCAGAACTTTCATTTTGATACGGTAAGCCGTTCCAAACATATTGCTGATACGCCTGTTTCAGAAGTATGTATGCACATAGTATGTTTTGTTTTAGTTCAACTTACCTCTCGAAATTTCCTCATATGTACACTTAAATATCATCAGTAGTACTCGCTATAGAATCAGTAATTTTTGTGGTAGTAGCAGCAATAGTAGTATCCTGGGTCGTAGTGTATAGGGGGAGTGGGGACGCCCCCTCCCAATTTTTTAGTCCCTTGATAAAAAAAGAGTCGGTAAAACCGTGGCGCGAAGCGCCACAATTTTTCAGACGCCGCCACAATTTTCTGTTTGGTTGAATAAAGACCACTAAAATACTGACATGTCATTTACAGAAATCTCAAACCTGGTCGGTAAACGCAGCAGTTTTACACATGTTTCCACAATTTTCCGTTTCGTTAAATAAAAAGCATGAAAATACTACCATGACATGCCGAAATATCAGTCTCGATAGATAAATGCAGTGGTTTTACCGACTCGTGCAGTGATTTAACGGATGGCACCACAGTTTCCCATTCAGTTCAAAAAGAAGATAAAAATACTGATAGGATATTTCGGCAGTCGTATTCGCGCATTCACGGGTTTGTTTTGTAATATTCGCAAGTTTTATCTAGTGATACCCATGACTCTGCTCTACTCCAAGGTACTTTCGTAATAACGGGACAAAAGTCCCGTCTTCAGGAATTTGGAGCCTCTGGAATTGTGTCCGGAATACTCTGTTGAGATGAACACTTATCCCATTAATTATGCAAGATTTCTTATTCTGGATTCGGACCCTATTTTTCCCCAGGTACTGGAAACATCTATCAACTCAGTTGGAGGTCACTTTCCCGACAGAAACTCTGACTTAAATGCTGAACCAGTCCAACTCAATGCGTCAATGTTGGACCTCCGAAGTTGAGCCTCATTCAATGCTAATTGCAGAAGCTGAGACTAGCGTTGTAGTTTTAGCTATTTTACGAACTGTTAAGTGGGCCCGGACCATCGAGGAAAGAATCCAGAAAGCTCAAGATAAGCATCCCGTGCTTGACCTGTTCAAGGAAAACTGTTACATGAAATGCAGGGACAAGTTTTCGGAGGAGAAAGCAGTATAAGCAGTATTCACTAAACCCTTTGTCACTACAGAAGATACGATGCACTGAATAGGCTTTATCTCAATCGCTTTCTTACAATCAATACTATGCACAGAGAATTCCGCAGGAAAATTCCACTTGTACAAACCTCAGTTGAAGCACATCGGAAGGTACTTTTGTCAATGAACATATCTTTGAAAAATCCAACATCCGATATGTGTGACATCTGCTTGGACCATGACAACAAAGCGTTGAATGGTGACATTACCGATATTGAAACCTTAATGTGGGAAAGGCATAAATCAAAATCAAATGCGGCCAAAGTTCTCTATAGTGTAAGGAAAATGTATGAACAAAATGACAAAGAAAAGATTTTTTGCGTCGATATGGTTAAGGTTCCGCTCCTGCCCATGATGCAACAGATAAAGGAGTGTTCTTTCACAAGTTGACTCGTTGTCTTTAACGAAACATTTTGCCCTATGAATACGAAACTGGTCGTTTGGCACGAAGATGTTCAAAAACGTGACGCTGACAACGTAGCAAGTGTATTAGTAAAGCTCATTGAAAAATTCCCGGATGTTGAACTATTTCAGTTCTGGGCTGACAACTGCACAGCTCAGAATAAGAACTGGACTAAATTACAGCTCCTACTTTACTTTTGAATGATCAAAGCCACCTAGATCTGAAGGAAATTCATCTCAAGTTTCTTACCAAAGGCCATGCTCACATGGCTGCCAATGGTCTTCCCGGCAATACTGAAAAAAAAATCTCTGCGGTGAGGCAGATATATGATTTTGAAAGTCTGCACGGTCATCAAAGAGTCACGAAGCATACCGGTAGAAGTGTTGTCAATTCAAACTGAAGATTTCCGAATGTGGCAAAGTGAAAAAAAAGTCGGGCAAGCTCACGTTTAAATAACTGATGCAGTGGAAGCTAATTTGTCGGATGGCATTTTTCTCTTCTTAGAAACTAGATTTTGGCGAAGAGTCTTACACCAAGTGTGATTTCATATAGAAGAGCTTGAAGAAAGAAGGGCCTTTACCTGAATGTAAAAGCACAAACAGAGGCGAAAAAGAAGAAAATCGCAGACACTCTTTTGCCGTATGCGTCACTTCAAAAAAGAAATTTCTGGAATTCCCTACCGTTAGCGTTGGCGTCAGGAATTTGCCAGACGAAGATAGTTATGATGATGAACTCGAATCAACGATCTACTAATGAAAGAGTGGTTTGTCAGTTTATTTTTGTACTTTTTCAACCATTTTACTTGAAATAATTTTACGTTATAATCTTCATTTTTAAAATCAACTAGTTCTTAACTTCCTTGCTGAAATAATAAAACATTCACGGCGTTGCCATGGCTTCTCAAGCCTAAACCAGGAATATTACGTTTCCTCTGCTACATTCATGGTTTTGCGCCATCTTTCTCTGAAATCAGTCGGCAAAACCTTAAATGTGATCCTGTTTTTTCGCAATAGCTCAATGTATGAGTAAATTTTCAAAGTAAAATTAAAATAGAAAAATCAGGTTTAAAATTACCAACCACATGCTGTAATTGTTTTCCGACAAATCAACTTAGAATAAAAGATAGAGCGATTCTTAATTTTTGAAACTTCAAAACCGTTTTTGAAAAATGTCTTAAAGCCACATTCACGATTATGTCTTTGGACAGCCGATCTAATGAAACATCAATCTAGGTTGGTAAATGAAGTGATTTTATCGACTTCTGTCGTGACTTTATTGACGGTTCCAAAAAATTTAAATAAAGAACATTACTGAGATGCTGAGATGACTGAGATGCTGAGAATACTGAGATGACTTGTACCGTAATCTTGATCTGTAAATGTAGCAGTTTTAATAACCGGTGCAGAGACTTTAGTACGGCACCACTATTTTCTATTCGTTTAAATAAAGAACATGAAAAATGACATGACATCTATCAAAGCCTTAAACTTAGTTGGTATATGCAGTGGTATGCCCTTGGTATATGCCATGGTAAAATGGTAAAATGACATGACATCTATCAAAGCCTTAAACTTAGTTGGTATATGCTGTGGTATATGCAGTTGGTATATGCAAATGCCCTGATTTTACGGATGACACCACAATTTTAAATTTGGTTAAATGAAGAAACCTGAAAATATTGACTTGACATCTTCCAAAACTCTGATCTCAGTTGGTAAATGCGCCGGTTTTACTGACTGGGAAGACTGGGTAAAAACCTCATTCAGTAGAAACTAGTACCAGTTACTTGCTAGGCGTTAAGGTCAAGGTCACGTATTATAACAGGTTAGATGGTTAGTAGATTAAAAGTTGTGGGTGGTAAAGAGAGTGACAACCATCCAAGGGAACAACATGCCAGTTTCAAAATTCACAAATTATGTGAGTTGGATGATTGATCTCAAGTGCAAAGAAACAGATTAATGAAAGGCATTATATATGTCGAGTTGAAGGTCAAATCGAGTAAAACTGAAGTGTTGGGGTGCATGAATTTATTAGACAAAGAATCGAAAAAGGATTAATGCCGTTTTTCACAAAATATCGAGCCTAAATGGACTTCAGCTGCTGAGCAGGTTGTTTTTAACCTGTTTGCCACATAAGCATTTAAAAGAATCAAATTGGCCGTACAATACTTCCGAATAAGTTCTAAAAGTTTTAGAAAAATAAGGTCTGAGCAGAGAAGTGCTAATTTCTCAAAGAGGTGATTATGCAAGCAAAATGCCTGTTATTCAACAGGGTGTCCAAGAATACAGATGATCCGAACTAAGAAGGTAAGTATGTTAAATTCGATAGCTGTGGAAAAAAGTTGGTTCACTAGCCAAAAACAAGTTCCAACTTAAACAATATTCCTAGGCGTCCACCTGGTCGTTACTCAGAAGCAATATCTAATCCTGAAGCCAATCCACTGGATAACTGGATATTGTTCTATGCTAAGGAAAGTCTACTGCACAAAGTGAACCAAAACTATGAAAGCCTTTCTGAAACCACGAAGATGTTTTCGGGAAAAGACCTAGTTCTCGAGTGATTCATGATAAAACTATCAGCCAGGACTGAGGTCAAAAACTATAAAATCTTTGATCGCACAATCTTTGAGACCCTATTCCGTGAACTTTAGTTGCCAAAGTGGACATTTATTCTTAAATTTAGGCCAAATGGAAGCTGATTCAGAACCACAGTTTTTATTTACATTTATCCAAACAATAATATTTTATTGTTTCAACATTCTTTTGAGAATTCTAAGATAAAAGATCCTGCAGCCGATCAAAAATGATGTCAGGTTTAAATGAAAAGTATGTCATCAAAATTTGCATCTCTCCTCCTACCTCTGCTCCTTCCTTAAAACAGGAGAATTACATTTCTGCATTAGTTGTGTAGACTGTAGCCCGTAGGTTGTTAAAGTTTTTTCCCTCTGCAAGTTTTGTATGTTAATGTCAACAGTCCTGATATCATTTGATAGTTGAGTGTCCGTTGTAGCCATTCATTCAAGCAGATTTTTGAAATATATTTTGAATTTTTCATAGTAAAAAACGTATTGTAAACATGAAATATAGGTAAAATATCCTATTTTTAAGTAAGTTTAAATAATTCTCTGTTGAAAATTCTGAGTAATTTCTATTTCTGACTCGTTGAATCTACAGATTCGAAAAGAATGAATCCCGCTATACAAGTGGCTTGTTCTCAAAAAACGGATTTAATTTAAATAAAGCAATGGATGAAGCTTAATTCAGTTTAAGCCCGTCTTTTCTCTCTTTTTTTTGTAAATGGAAAAGCAGTGTGAAATTATAGAAATTATTTTCTTTTGTAACGTGTTTCGATCACCCTAAAGATGGCTAGCTAACCCGAGTCAACTATATTGTGCAAGCATCCTTGAAGAAAAAAAACTGGTAATCTGACTATAGAATAAGCCTTTCAGATTTACAGCTAAACCTGAAAAAAATACCAGGTGCCAAAACTCCTCAGCCGTTATTTCTATCTTTTTTCAATCTCACTTCAAAATATTATGAGAAAGCCGTCGGCTCAATACATCGCAGTAAAATATCCGTATACCGTAGTTGTCAAACTTACATGCTAAACAAGAAGGAATTACATTGGTTGGCTTTGGCCCGCCCTATATTTTATTTTTGACCTATAAACCACGCCGATTGAAACGTATAGGAAATGACGGAGTTGCAAGAAACGCCACCATAACGGAATAATTTTGATGAAGCCGATCGAAGTCTTAATGTAAACATTAATGTATTTAAGATCTGTAGGCTTGTCGCAGCATTATATCTTTGAAGGGAAACATAAACCCTAGGTCCAATGGAGTGTTTGAAATCCAATGTTTAGTCTATTTCTCTGTCTTTTTTCTATAAACTTGTCTAGGATAGCGCCAAAATAAGGTGCAATGGGGCACCAGAAAATGGTGTCAGTTATTATGTTTTCTACTGTCAACCTCCTCTCGTTCTTACTCAGAATTTTGCAAAGAATCAGATGCAAGTCAAATTGCTGATTATTCTTTTCCAGAGTTAAATACTACCATTAATACTACTAACGACTCACCGAAGCACCAAAACGCCTGAGGCCAACAGAGCTACACACGCTCCTCTTCCATCCTAATTCGTTCTAAGCCTCTCTCTTTGCGTCCTCCCACCCAAAACTGCGGACGACTCGCCTTCAGTTTAACCCTAGAGGGTTGACCGAAAAGGAATATATTTAGCAATCTTTCATTTGCAGATCATGCCTTAACCATCTTAACCTTTATCTCAATTATAGTCCTAGAAAGCGAGATTGAACTGTACTTTTCTTACAGCCTATCGTTTGAAATACAATCAGTCAGTCAGGTACCCAAAACAATCAATAGAAAATTTCTCTTGAAAACATCTAGCAAATCTTCATCTGTTTTTCGGAGCGCCCATACTTCAGAACCATATTTGACCACTGTCATCATTATAGCTTCCAATATTCTAATCTTGGTTTGAAGACATTTCTTCCTATTTTTCCAAACTTTTTCAGCTGTGAAAAAGCACCCTGAGCCTTGGTTATTTTATTTTTAACATCATCAAGGCACCCAGCGTCTGTCCACTCGATCGACTTTTTCGATAACCAAAATCAGTTTTTTTCACTTATTCTTAGTGAAAAAGTGCCATAGTGTTCTTAACATTAATTTTCAAACCTATTCTAGCACCATGAATTCGCAAAATCTCCAAAGGTTTATTCAATTTCCTTACACTTTCATCTAGGATGTTTAAAGCATCAGCGTTTTCTATGTCCTGTAAATTTATTTTGATTGGATGTGTTTGAGGAAATGGCTGGCTTGAGAGGGGGGTTAGTTGCCCTCCAATCAGTTTTGACTAGCCTATTAAAAAGGGTACTAGCCCTTTCAATTTTCAATTGAATGAGCCTTTTTGAAGTTTCTACGACAAAATTTTCTATAAAAAACCTTACATGCCCCCAGGGCATACCTTACAACTATTGCCTTGAAGACTTTGGAGGGGGAGAGGGTTGTCATCCTCAAGAACCTAATTTCCAGAACTTTCATCTACGTTGAACAAAATGGCTATCTCAAAATTTTGATTGGATTTGTCTGGGAAAATGATGGGCGTGAGAGGAGAGTTAGTTGCCCTCCAATCACTTTCGACTATCAAACAGGGCACTAGCCCTTTCAATTTCTAATCGAAGGAGTCCTTTTTGAAGTCTTTACGAAAATGCTTTTTATAAAACCTTATATGCCCCCAGGGCACAACTTACAACCCTTACCCTGAGGGTTGTGGGGGTTATCATCCTAAAAGACCCAATTTCCTGAACTTTTAACTACGTTGAACAAAATGAATATCTCAAAATTTTGATTGGATGTGCTTGAGGAAATAGTGGGCGTGAGAGGGGAGTTAGTTGCCCTCCAATTGCTTTTAACTATTAAAAAGGCTACTAGCCCTTTCAATTTTCAATCGAATGAGCCCCTTTTGAAGTTTTACGACAACATTTTCTATAAAAACCTTACAGGCCCCCAGGGCATAACTTACAACCCTTGCCCTGAGGGCTGTAAGGGGAGTGTCATCCTCAAAGACATAATTTCCAGAATTTTAAACTACGTTGAACAAAATACCTATCTCAAAATTTTGATTGCTTGTGTTTGGGGATATGGTGGGCGTGAGAGGGGGGTTAGTTGCCCTCCAATAACTTTCGACTATTAAAAATGGCACTAGCCATTTCAATTTCCAATCGAATGAGCCCTTTTTGAAGTTTATACGAAAAAACTTTCTATAAGAACCTTATATGCCCCCAGGGCATAACTCACAACCCTTACCCTGAGGGATTTGTCGTGGTTGTCATCATCAAAGACCTAATTTCCAAAAATTTCAACAACGTTGACTAAAATGGCTATCTCAAAAGTTTGATTGTATGTGTTTGGGGAAATGGTGGGCGTGAGAGGGGGGTTAGTTGCCTCCTATCACTTTCGACTACTAAAAAGGGCACTAGCACTTTGAATTTCCAATTGAATAAGCCCTTTTTCAAGTTTCTAAGATAAAGTTTTCAATAAAAACCTTATATACACCCAGGGCATAGTTTATAACCCTTGCCCTGAAGACTGTCGGGGGAGTGTCGTGCTCAAAGAAATAATTTCAAGAACTTTCAACTGCGTTGAACAAAATGGCAATCTAAAAGTTTTGATTGGATGTGTTTGGGGAAATGGTGGGCGTGGAAGGAATGTTAGTTGCCCTCCAATCACTTTCGACTATTAAAAAGGAAACTAGAAATTTCAATTTCCATTCAAATAAGCCCTTTTTGAAGTTTCTACGGCAACACTTCCTATAAAAACCTTATAAAATATAAAAACCTTGAGAGGGGGGTTAGTTCCTCTCGAATCACTTTCGACTATTAAAAAGGCCACTAGCCCTTTCAATTTCCAATCGAATGAACCCTTTTTGAAGTTTCTACGGAAACACTTTCTATAAAAACCTTATATGCCCCCAGGGCATAACTAATAACCCTTACCCTGAGGGATTTGTCGTGGTTGTCATCATCAAAGACCTAATTTCCAAAACTTTCAACAACGCTGAAAAAAATGGCTATCTCAAAATTTTGATTGGATGTGTTTGGGGAAATGGTTGGCGTAGAAGGGGTGTTAGTTACCTTCCAATCACTGTCGACTATTAAAAAGGTCACTCGCCATTCCCATTTCCAATTGAATAAGCCCTTATTGAAGTTTCTACGACAACTCCTTTGATACAAAGTTCCCTGGTATGGAAATATAAATTATTTATTGTGCCAACATCGTCCTTTACTTAGGCAGCGCTATTGAACTACCTATGAAAAGGGCCTTAGAGCATTTAATTTCCAGTCAAATGAGTTCTTATCAAAGTTTCAACGACAACTCTTTCTATACGAAATGCCTTGGTCAGTGCATTGCGCTGCATATGATATAGTCAACTGTAATGTATATTCTATCAGAGCAATAAGTCATCCAGAGTAACCACTGCTATCATAGGCAGCGCGATAGCGCTGCCTAAGTAAAGAACGATGTGTGCACAATGTGTTGTTTTATGTTCCTTATACCCGGGCACTTTGTATCGAAGGAGTTGTCGTAGAAACTTCGAAAAGGGCTCATTTGATTGAAAATTTGAGTGGCTAGTTCCCTTTTTAATAGTAAAAAGTGATTGGAGGGCAACTAGCCCCCCCCCCACGCCCATCAATCCCCCAAACACATCCCATCAAAATTTTGAGACAGCTATTTTGCTCAGCGTAGTTGATTTCCAGATAGAAAATTTGATTTTGAGGAGGACACTCCCCCACAACCCTCAGGGCAAGGGTTTTAAGTTATGCCCTGGGGGCTTATAAGATTTTTATAGAAGGTGTTATCGTAGAAACTTCAAAACAGGCTCATTCGATTGGAAATTCAAAGGGCTAGTACCCTTTTTATTAGTCGAAAGTGATTGGAGGGCAACTCGCCCCCCCCCGGCCCATCATTCCCCCAAATACATGCAATCAAAATTTTGAGATGGCCATTTTGTTCAGCGTAGTTGATTTCCAAATAGAAAATATTTTTTTGAGGAGGACACTCCCCCACAACCCTCAGGGCAAGGGTTTTAAGTTATGCCCTGGGGGCATATAAGGTTTTTATAGAAGGTGTTGTAGAAACTTCAAAACAGGCTTATTCGACTGGAAATTCAAATGGTTAGTACCCTTTTTAATAGTCGAAAGTGATTGGAGGGCAACTAGCCCCCACGCCCATCATTCCCCCAAATACATCCAATCAAAATTTTAGATAGCAATTTTGTTCAGCGTAGTTGATTTGCAGATAGAAAATATGTTTTTGAGGAGGATACTCCCCCACAACCCTCAGGGCAAGGGTTCGAAGTTAAGCCTTTGGGGCATGTAAGGTTTTTATAGAAGGCGTTGTCGTAGAAACTTCAAAACAGGCTCATTCGATTGGAAATTCAAAGGGCTAGTACCCTTTTTAGTAGTCGAAAATGATTGGAGGGCAGCTAGCCCCCCCACGCCCATCATTCCCTTAAACACATCCAATCAAAATTTTGAGATAGCCATTTTGTTCAGCGCGGTTGTTTTCCAAATAGAAAATATGTTTTTGAGGAGGACACTCCAACACAACCCTCAGGGCAAGGGTTTTAAGTTATGGCCTGGGGGCATATAAGGTTTTTATAGAAGGTGTTGTCGTAGAAACTTCAAAACAGGCTCATTCGATTGGAAATTCAAAGTCCTAGTACCCTTTTTAATAGTCGAAAGTGATTGGAGGGCAACTAGCCCCCCCTACGCCCATCATTCCCAAAAACACATCAAATCAAAATTTTGAGATAGCCATTTTGTTCAGCGTACT